>NW_024879457.1:12869-55420 GCF_009819885.2 Catharus ustulatus
CTCAGAGTGAGCGGCCGATGCCGAGGGTGGCAGTGAGTGACTGCGTGCAGGGAGGAGCAGGGAGCGGGCGGCTCCACCGGGCCAGGAAAGAGAGCGGAGTTAGCCCGGACAGCGGGAGCAGAGCAGGGCTGGGCTCGGGCTTTGCAGAGAGAGTTTCTGGACCAGGTTCAAGAAGCGGCATGGGCGGGCGGCTGCTCCGGCAAACTCTGTGCCGGGGGTTTGAATCCCGGTTTGAGATGCTGGGGTGGTTTTTCCCTTTCCTCTCTGGATGGAGGAGAGAGAAGGGGGTGGGGGTGGGGTGAGGGGGGGTGGGGCGGGGGGCGACAGTCCGTGGGAACCAAAAAGCCAAAAGAGAAGAAGGGAGGGAGGCTCTGGAGCCCGCGCTGCTGCCGCCCTTCCCCCCTCGGCCCCAGCGCCGGGAGCAGCGACCTTGGGCTGTGGGACCCCAAACCTGCCGGGACCCCAAACCTGCCGGGACCCCAAATCCCTCCCGGACACAAAACCCCAGTTCGGGCTCTGTCAGACACCAACCCCCGGCTCGCTCTCGCTCTCCCTCCTTCCTGCCGGTTCCTGCCACCCTCACACCTGTCTGTGTCCTGTTGGTTGCTCACTCTCGTGTCACCGCGCCTACCGGGACTCCGCTGACATCCCTCCACTTTGGGCTCTCTCACCCCAATTTCGGGGTCTCTCCCCTCAATTTCCCCCCGTTGTTCCCCAGGCTCTGCAGTCCCTGCACGTCCGGGCCATGCTGCTACTGGGGGAGCCCTTTTGGGGGGCGCAGCCGTTCGATTTCGGGGCGCAGGGCACGGCCCGGGGGGTGCGGGGGCTGCTCCCCCAAATGCTGCGGGGCCGCCTGGGCCCCCCCGAGCCCAGCTCCGCCCTGCACCGAAACTGGGGGGGCTATTCCTGGCCTGCGCCCACCTCGGGGGGCGCGTGCACTGCAGGGAGCTCTTCCAGCGGGGCTACGAGGAGCACCAGCACCACAAAAACAGAGACAGCACCCCAAAACCGGAGCTGGATTCAGGGGAGCCCCCCCAGAGAGAGGTTGCTGTCGCCTTCTCAAGGCGTGGCGACCTGGTCTTTGGCCCGGCACGGTGACCCAAACCCCAGGATCACTCGGTCCAAATGCTCCTGACACCAACGTGGTGGAAAACAAATGGCGTTTATTGGGGGGTTTCAAGGGTTCTTATAGCCTGGGTAGTCACTGTCACTTCCTCCTGCTTACGTCAGCAAGGTACATCCAGGTACATCCAGGTACAGGGCAGGGGTCTGGTTACAGAGGGGGGGTGTGTCCTAACTAACCGTACAGCACGAGATCTTCCGTACGCATGTCCCTAACTCTCTACATTTCCCCCCTCTCTCATGGTTAGTAAAAATGTGTAAAAGGTAAATGTTATAAAAATTTCGTGGGTTAGTAAGATTAGTACACAAAATTGTAAGTGTGTTAGTAACAGGAACGCTTTAAAGTAATTGTCGGCATTCGACAACCATAATGTTAACCGCTTCTAGACGTTTTTTAACAAACAACACTAATTTGTTTAAAATGCAAGGCTCGAAGGTTAGTGTAAGTAACATCATGGCAAATGGGCCTATTGGGGAAGAAATTAGGGTGGTGAGTCATGGGGACCGGTTGAGCCATGACTCAAACTGTCTCGGTTGGGCTTCTTTTCCCTCCGGGTTCACTGGCATCTTGGGCGGTGTCAGGCTGCTTGATGGTTTCTCCCTCTCTTCAGGTAGTGGGGTGCGTGGGTTGCGGGGGTGTCCGATGATCTGGTCCTGCGAATAGAATCTCACAACTTTCGTTAGTTTTACTCTGAAGGTCTGGTTTGATAGGTTTGAGTGGACACCGCATACCCTCACTCCGTGAGCACTAGCTTTTGACTTTGTTCCTATTTCCCTAGTTCATTTTTGCTTTGAATTACTTTAGCTTGGTGAGAATTATAATTGTTGATATTTTACAATTCAATTTTTAGTGTTTAATATTTTTCAAGAATTTTCCTTTTACACGATAACTTAGGAGAATCTTTTCCGGATAAGATTCTTCATGTTTATCTCAAAGGAAAAGGTTTTAGCTTTTGCAAGGCTAAATCAACTAGTCCAAATTACTTGATTTCAATTTTAACTCAGAAATATTTGAATGTTACAATTTTCACCCCTTGTCAGCAAGTTTCAACCTGGCCACAATTGAAACAGACTGAGAGGGTTTTGATAGTAAACATTCTTTTGCTTAGCTAATATTCCAGCCTGGCCAGGGCTGAAACATTAAACTAGGCAAAATATTTTTCTATTATATTTTTAGATTAAACTTTTACTCAATTTTAACAAGTGGTAGAAAACCATGCAAGATTAATTTGACTGTGAAATATTTTTCACTAAACCAATTCACATAATTTTGATTTACTAAACTTATAATGTTAAAAAAAGTAATATTTTAAAGTTTCTCTGGATGGCTAATAACATGTAATGCTAGTGCAATATATACAAACAACATTAACAAACATTGTGGTGCTAGCTTCGACATCTCGAAGCCGTTTGTCTTTAGGGTCTTGGAGATGGTGGATACCAGCTGGTCTACTTGTCTCGTCGATGGTGCGGCGATCAGGATGTCGTCCATGTACTGCATGATGGTAGCGGTCGGGTTGCTCTGCCGGACTGGTGCTAGTGCTCGGTCTACTGTGATCTGGCAGATGGTAGGGGAGTTGATCATTCTTTGGGGTAACATTCTCCACTGGAAGCGTAGGTTGGGCCGTTGGCTGTTCGGAAAGACGATGGAAAAGGCGAACCGCTCCTTGTCGTCTTCGTGCAGGGGAATAGAAAAGAAACAGTCTTTGATGTCGAGCGCTGCACAGGGTTGTCCTTTCAGTATCATCGAGTTCATGGGCAGCGAGGTTTGCACGGGGCCCATGGGCTGGATTCTCTTGTTCACTTCTCACAGGTCGTGCAAGAGACGAAAGTCTTCACCAGACCGTTTAGGTATTACGAAGATTGGGGTGTTCTCCAGGCTTGTGGAGGGTTCTATATGATTCTTGTGCAGCTCACGGCTAACTAGCTCAAGGAGGGCAGTCATTCGAGGCTTGGACAAGGGCCACTGCTCGATCCACACCGGATCGACTGATTTCCAGGTCAGCTTGATGGGCAGTGGTGGGTATGCGACAGTGGCCCTTAGAACAAATTTGTCACCCTAACGTCCAGTAGGGCTAGGGCATCTCTCCCTAACAAGGGTGGGCAATCCGACATAATGTAAGCCGTAAGGGTGATAGTCCTTCCTGGTCCCTTCTTGGTGCAGAGTGTTATTGCTATTGGCTGGGTGCTTTTGCGGGCTCGGGACAGTTCTCCAACTCCGCCCACCATGGGAGCTTCTTCTAGCTTCCATGGAAGAGGCCAGTGTATGTCTGGGATGATGGTGACGTCTGATCCTGTGTCCATCCAAAAAGGAAGGCAGATGGCTGGGTCGCCGGAGCTGTTGTGGAGACGGCACACTGCCCACACGATCAGTGGGTGCCTGCCCACCTTCACGGCGACGGCCACCCATGGGTCTTGTTCCCACGCTTTCATGGCCAAAGCCACCCAGGGGCCTCGCCCCCAGGGAGCTGTTCTTGATATTCCTGAGGTGCAGATGGGTTTGATTGAGCCATTGGCTGGGCGACGAAGTTGGAGATTTCTTGAGGGGGTGGTGGGCATGGAAGCCCTGTGCCCCATTGGGGGTTGCAGTTGCTGGGCCGCTTCATGTTCCAGGAGGGAGGAGGCTGGGTACGGCCTGGCTGCCCCCTCCCTTCCTCGTTTCCCTGAGGCTTGGATCTGCATTCCTTAGCTAAATGTCCCTTCTTTCCACAAGCCCAGCATGGTCCCCTAGGTTTCCCTCGGTGTGGTGGAGCAGCTACTGGTGGGTGCCCCATCTGGGGGCAGTTGACTGCCATGTGGCCTGCCTGGCCACACTTAAAGCATGCCATAACACTGGTTATTGCAGTGTGAACTGCTGCTTGGATGGGAGCTAGGTGTTCTTCCTTTGCAACATGTCTGATCATGGCAGCAACATTGGACCCAGGTGGCAGTGATTTTAAAATGTCCTTGGTGGCTGAATTGCATTGCTGGCGCAGGCAGTCTGCAAGCACAGGACCCTTCGCCTCTGGGGGTAGTACTGAGGAATCCAGTGCTGCCTGAAGGCGGTCCACAAACTGAGTGAAGCTCTCACTCTCACTCTGCTTTATGGTGGACCATGGCGATGGCCTGGCTATTACTTTGGAAGCAGCACGGATGGCTTCCCGGGCAGCACGGGTCGTTGTCATAACCTCATGGGCCCGCAAGCCCTCTGCCTGCGCTTGGGGGGTTATCATAGTGGGGTCTGTGCCCATTAGCCTCTGTATGCTGGAGCCGTGCAGTGGATGGTCTGCCCCTGTTACTAAGGCTAGTTGCTTTACACAATTGTCCTCCCATTCCTGTTTAAAAACGATCATCCCCGCCCCATCGAAAATCAGCCTGCACGTCTGTTTGATATCAAAGGGAAGCATATCATTGCCTCCAAAAACGCTATCGATGAGTGTGGAAACCATGGCAGAATTAATCCCCCTGTCCGCAATCGCTTTAACAATTGCCTGCACGTCTTTCGGGTTTACCGGCGAGTAGGTTCTTTGGTTTCCGCCCGCGCCACCCACGCGGACCGGGAAGACCAGCTTGGCGGACGGAGTCCACTCCGCACAAGCTATCCTTATTTTTCTCCAGTCTGTAAGCGGAGTTCGATCTTTCTCTAATGTCCCTTTAACCCATGCAGGAGCGTTGCAGCTAGTGATCTTATATGCCGCTGCTCCCTGTTTGTTAAAATCCGATCCGGTATCAGACTCGTCCTCCGACCAGCTCTCCAGCTCATCGGAGCTCGAGTCAGTATCTGAACCGGAAGTCGACTGACTGGACGCTTCCGGGCTGCTGAGCCGTTTTCTCGGGCTCCGACCCCGCCCCTTCTTGCGGGGGTCAGGCCGTTCCCTCCCCATGGGCTCCCTCCGCCTCCTGGTGGGGGAGGTTCTTGCCCTATAAGGACTTGATTTAAAATGAGCGCTCTGATTGGTTTTGGGCGCCTTCACGGGGGCCGTCCCTCCGCCCCCCTCGCACGCGCTTGCGCCATTCGCCGCGCTCCCGGCATTTCCGCCCCCCGCATCATAGACACACGGTCCGGCGCCATTTTCAAACCCATATGGCGGCAGTTTTCCCTTTAATACCGCGGCCGTTTCGGGCTCCAATACTATGTCCGCAACCCGCACCTCCTCCGTGAGCCCCTGCCAAAACGCCCGCGCGTGTTCTCCCCCCTCCGATGGTGGTGAGTTCTCTCCCGGGTGTAACGGAGCGGGTTCCGGAGCGCCGGAATCCTCGCGCCTGACCGTTTCCAATTCCTCCACAGTTTGCGTCGCAGCCCCAATACCCAGCTGCGGCGTGGCTAACAAACAAGTTCGCGCGGCTTTCCAGGCCTCCTGTTCCTCCCGGGTTTTTCGCAAAGCCTGCATTACCCTCCCCCACGATTTCAGAGTTTTTCCCGAGTCCGAGGACATGGTGTCCTCAGCCAGCACCTTTGTGCACTGGTCCCATATCTCCGGATGCAGAACGTCCACTGGGCTTTCTATCGCCCCCAACTTAATCAATCTCGGCACGGCGAGATTAAAATCTTTAAGCTGACACTGTATACCATACTGCGCACGAATATGACTTACGACCTTTGCGATAGCATCCATGATCGCTGGTCCGGGAAGCGTCCTTCCCCGCCGTTCTAGTCCAGCTGAACGGCCGCCGGCGCCTCGTCCAGGTGAACCCCGAATTCCGGGCGTGAATTCCTCCCAGGTTTCGGCACCAGATGTCGCCTTCTCAAGGCGTGGCGACCTGGTCTTTGGCCCGGCACGGTGACCCAAACCCCAGGATCACTCGGTCTAAATGCTCCTGACACCAACGTGGTGGAAAACAAATGGCGTTTATTGGGGGGTTTCAAGGGTTCTTATAGCCTGGGTAGTTACTGTCACTTCCTCCTGCTTACGTCAGCAAGGTACATCCAGGTACATCCAGGTACAGGGCAGGGGTCTGGTTACAGAGGGGGGGTGTGTCCTAACTAACCGTACAGCACGAGATCTTCCGTACGCATGTCCCTAACTCTCTACAGGTTGCAGAGCACCCTCCTTAATAAAGGAGATTTCACCCAAAAATTGTGCTGGAATTTGGGTCTGGGGGCTATTCCAGCGGCTCTTCGAGGAGCGCGGGCACCCCAAAACCAGAGAGAGCACCCCAGAAACCCCAGTGCCCTCAGTGCCCCCCAGTTCCCCCTCCCAGTGCCCCCAGTAGCTCCCCAGGGGCTCGCAGGAGCTCCCCGAGAGGCGCTGCGGGACGCAGAGCGCGGGATGAGCCGGGACCAGTGCGGCTCCTCCTGCCGGGTAAAGAGCAGCGGAGTTAGTCCGGACAGCAGGACCGGCACAGGGCTGGGCTCGGGCTTTGCACAGAGAATCTCTGCAGCAGCTTCAAGGAGCGGCACGGGCGGCACGGGCTGCTCTGGCTCCCTCACCCAAACCGTGTCGGGACCCCAAACCTGCCGGGACCCCAAACCTGCCGGGACCCAAACTCTGCTCGGACCCCAAACCCTGCCGGGACCCCAAACCCTGCTAGGACCCCAAACCTGCTTGGACCCCAAACCTGCCGGGACCCAAACTCTGCTCGGACCCCAAACCCTGCCGGGACCCCAAACCCTGCTAGGACCCCAAACCTGCTGGCACCCCAAACCTGCCGGGACCCCAAACCCTGCTGGGACCCCCAACCCTGCTGGGACCCCAAACCTGCCGGGACCCCAAACCTGCCAGGACCCCAAACCCTGCTGGGACCCCAAACCCCAGTTCAGGCTCTGTCGGACTCCAACCCCGGCTCGCTCTCGCTCTCGTCCATCCTGCCGGCTCCTCCCAACCTCCCAGCCGGTGTGTCCTGACCGTCACCAGGACCTGTCCGAGGGCTTCGCCCCTCGGCACCGCTGGCATCCCTCCAGTTTCGGGGTCACTCAGGCCCAATTTCGGGCACTCTCCCCCCATTCCGGGGTCTTACCCCTCACAGCCCCCCCAGTTCCCCCCTGTTCTCCCCCAGGCTCTGCAGTCCCTGCAAGTCCGGGCCGTGCTGCTGCTGGGGGAGCCCTTTTGGGGGGCGCAGCCGTTCGATTTCGGGGCACAGGGCACGGCCCGGGGGGTGCGGGGGCTGCTCCCCCAAATGCTGCGGGGCCGCCTGGGGCCCCCCCGAGCCCAGCTCCGCCCTGCACCGAAACTGGGGGGCTCTCCCTGGCCTGCGCCCATCTCGGGGGGGTGCGTGCGCTGCAGGGAGCTCTTCCAGCGGGGCTACGAGGAGCACCAGCACCCCAAAAACTGAGAGAGCACCCCAGAAGCCGAGAGAGCTTCCCAAAAACCCCAGTGCCCCCTAGTTCCCCCTTCCAGTGCCCCCCAGTTCGCTCTCCCAGTGCCCCCAGTACCTCCCCAGTGGCTCGCAGGAGCTCCCCGAGAGGCGCAGCGAGGAGAGCGCGGCAGGAGCAGGGACGGGAGTGACGCAGAAACAGGGAGAGCTCCGAGCTGAGCTTTACCCCGCGGATGCTCAGAGTCACAGGGCGAACCCTTTGATAACATCGAGCCACGGGAAGTGGCAGCAGGAAGGTGCGGTTAAACAACGCTGGAAGTCACCGCAGGCTCCATCGGGCAGCCCGGCAGCAACGAGACACAGCGGCACCGCTGGAGGGAGCTCTGAGCGCGGGCTCGGGACACAGCTCCGAACAACAGCGAGAGCTCCCACAGGGGGGATTTGGGCTGATTTGAAGCTGAATTTAGATCAGACCTGGTGGATTTAGGCTGAGTTTGAGGTGAATTTAGACCAGACCTGGTGGATTTAGGCTGAGTTATAGGGGTGATTTACTCCATAAAATCCCTAAACTCAACCTAAATGCACCAGGTCAGGCCTAAAATCACCTCAAACTCAGCCTAAATCCACCACTTCTGGTCTAAAATCCCTTAAACTCAGCCTAAATCCTCCAGGCCTGGTGTAAGACAACCTCAAACCCAGCCTAAATCCTCCAGGTCTGTCATAAAATAACCTCAAACATAGCATAAATCCTCCAGGTCTGGCCTAAAATCTCCTCAAACTCAGCCTAAATCCACCAGGTCTGGTCTAAAATCCCTCAAGTGCAGCCTAAATCCTCCAGGTCTGGTCTAAAATCACCTCAAACTCAGCCTAAATCCTCCAGGTCTGGTTTAAAATCACCTCAAACTCAGCCTAAATCCACCAGGTCTGATCTAAATTCAGCTTCAGATCAGCCCAAATCCCCCTGTGGGAGCTCTCGCTGTTGTTCGGAGCTGTGTCCCGAGCCCGCGCTCAGAGCTCCCTCCAGCGGTGCCACTGTGTCTCGTTGCTGCCGGGCTGCCCGATGGACCCTGCGGTGATTTCCAGCATTGTTTAACCGCACCTTCCTGCTGCCACTTCCCGTGGCTCGATGTTATCAAAGGGTTCGCCCTGTGACTCTGAGCATCCGCGGGGTAAAGCTCAGCTCGGAGCTCTCCCTGTTTCTGCGTCACTCCCGTCCCTGCTCCTGCCGCGCTCTCCTCGCTGCGCCTCTCGGGGAGCTCCTGCGAGCCCCTGGGGAGGTACTGGGGGCATTGGGAGGGGGAACTGGGGGGCACTGGAAGGGAGAACTGAGGGGCACTGGGGTTTTTGGGGTGCTCTCTCTGTTTTTGGGGTGCCAGTGCTCCTCGTAGCCCCGCTGGAAGAGCTCCCTGCAGCGCACGCGCCCCCCGAGGTGGGCACAGGCCAGGAAGAGCCCCCCCAGATTCGGTGCAGGGCGGAGCTGGGCTCGGGGGGGCCCCAGGCGGCCCCGCAGCATTTGGGGGAGCAGCCCCTGCACCCCCCGGGCCGTGCCCTGTGCCCCGAAATCGAACGGCTGCGCCCCCCAAAAGGGCTCCCCCAGCAGCAGCACGGCCCGGACTTTTTGAGGGTTCCAATATTTGGGCAGGGGTCTCGGCTGTTCTGGGGGGGTCCCGTTGTCTTTTGGGGTGTTCCGTTATTTTTTGAAGTGTCCCCGTATTTTTGGGATGTCCTGGGATATTTTTCGGGCGTGTCCCGTCTGTTTTTGGGGGCGTCCCCTTATCTTTTGGGGTGTCCCGTTATTTTTTGGGGTGTCCCGGTATTTTTTGGGGGGTCCCGTTATCTTTTAAGGTCTCGGTATTTTTGGGGCGTCACATTAGTTTTTGGAGGGGTCCCAGCTGTTTTTGGCAGGAATTCTGGTATTTTTGGGGGTGGGTCCCGTTATATTTTGGGGTGTCCTGGTATTTTTTGGGGTGTTCCGGTATTTTTTGTGGGCGGATCCCGTCATTTTTTTCGGGGGTCGCGTTACCTTTTGGGGGGTTCCAGCTATTTTTGGGGGAGTCCTGTTATATTTTGTGTGTCCCGGCTGTTTTGGGGGGGGTCCCGGTATTTTTGGGAGGGGAGTTTCCATTATTTTTTGGGTGTCCCAGCTGGTTTTGGGGTGTCCCATTTTTTTTGGGAGGTGTCCCAGCTGTTTTTGGGGGGTCCCGGCCGTTTTTGGGGTGTCCCGGTGTTTTTTGGGGGGTCCACTTATTTTTGGGGGGTGTCCCGTTATTTTTTGGGTCCCATTATTTTTTGGGGGGGCTCTGGACGTTTCTGGGCAGTGTGTCCAGGCTGTTTTGGGGTGTTCCCATTATTTTGGGGAGGGCCCCTTATTTTTCGGGGGGAGTCCCTCTATTTTTTGGGGGTGTCCCGTTATTTTTTTGGGGGAGTCCCGGTATTTTTGGGGGGGTCCTGGTATTTTCGGAGTCCCCTCACTCTGTGTCCTCCCCCAGAGCGGCGGGAGGCGCCGGGAGAGCCCCGTGCCCGTGAGCCGGGTGGGGCGGGCTGCGGCCATGGGAGGTACTGGGAAAACTGGGAGCGACTGGGGGAGACTGGACTGGGAGCGACTGGGAGGGGATTGGGAGGGACTGGCAGATTTGGGGTCCCGGCAGGTTTGGGGTCCCGGCAGGTTTGGTGTCCCAGCAGGGTTTGGGGTCCCGGCAGGTTTGGGGTCCCGGCAGGTTTGGGGTCCCGGCAGGTTTGGGGTTCCCAGCAGGGTTTGGGTGAGGGAGCCGGAGCAGCCCGTGCCGCCCGTGCCGCTCCTTGAAGCTGCTGCAGAGATTCTCTGTGCAAAGCCCGAGCCCAGCCCTGCGCCGGTGCCGCTGTCCGGACTAACTCCGCTGCTCTTTACCCGGCAGGAGGAGCCGCACCGGTCCCGGCTCATCCCGCGCTCTGCGTCCCGCAGCGCCGCTCGGGGAGCTCCTGCGAGCCCCTGGGGAGCTACTGGGGGCATTGGGAGCGCTGGGAGGGTGAACTGGGGGTACTGGGAGCGCTGGGAGGGCGAACAGGCACATACTGAGCCATTGATCAGCCCATAGGGATTCTCCCTGCTACATAGTGAGCCAGTTCTCAAGCCACAGGGATCCCCCCTGCCAGATAGTGAGGCAGAACTCATTCCATAGGGATCCCTCCACCATATAGTGAGCTAATGCTCATTCCATAGGGACCCCCCTGCCATATAGTGAGCCATAGATCAGCCCATAGGGACACCCCTGCCACATAGTGAGCCATTCCTCACCCCATAGGAACCCCCCCCGCCACAAACTGAGCCGCACCAGCCCCGCCGCTCGTGCCCTCCCCGAACCTGCTCCACAATTAATTCTCTTATTAATTCTGTCACCGTCCGAGGGCCACGCGGGTCCGGTTCCATCCCCGTCGTCTTGGTTCCGCCCCGTCCCGCTCCGTTTTGCCCCTCCCCGGTGCTTCTCGCCGTCTGTGCTGGTTCCACGCTCCCCTCCCACGTCCTTCTCCCCCTCGTGCGGGTTCCATCCCCCCTTCCCCGGTGTTTCTACCCGCCCATGCTGATTCCCCGCTCTCTCCCCGATGCTCCACCCCGTCCATGAGGTTTCCCCACCCGCCTGGTGCTCCTCACAGTCCCGTGCCCCTTTCCCCCCTCCCCGGTGCTTCTCTCCCCCGTCCCGTTTCCCCCCCCTCCCCGCTGGCTCCGTCCTCTTTACCGGGCCGCCCCTCCGTCACTCCCGTCCGTGCTCCTGCCGCGCTCTCCTTCCCACTGCACCGCTCGTGGAGCGTCTGGGAGCCCTGGGGAGGTACTGGGAGTACTGGGAGCGCTGGGAGGGAGAACTGGGAGTACTGGGAGCGCTGGGAGGGAGAACTGGGAGTACTGGGAGCGCTGGGAGGGCGAACTAGCACATAGTGATCCATTGCTCATTCCATAGGGACCCCCCTGCCACACAGTGAGCCATTCCTCACCCCATAGGAACCCCTCCCCGCCACAAACTGAGCAGCACCAGCCCCGCCGCTCGTGCCCTCCCCGAACCTGCTCCAGAATTAATTCTCTTATCAATTCTGCCCCCGTCCGAGGGCCGAGCTGGGCCGGTTTCGCCCCCGTCGTCCTGGTTCCGCCCCATCCCGCTCCGTTTTGCCCCTCCCCGGTGCTTCTCGCCGTCCGTGCTGGTTCCAAGCTCTCCTCCCACGTCCTTCTCCCCCCGTGCTGGTTCCATCCCCCCTTCCCCGGTGCTTCTCCCCGTCCGTCCGCTTTCCCCCCTCCCCGCTGGCTCCGTCCTCTTTACCGGGCCGCCCCTCCGTCACTCCCGTCCGTGCTCCTGCCGTGCTCTCCTTCCCGCTGCTCCGCTCCTGGAGCCCCTGGGGCGGTACTGGGAGTACTGGGAGCGCTGGGAGGGACAACTGAGGGTACTGGGAGCGCTGGGAGGGCGAACGGGCCGTGCCCTGCGCCCCGAAATCGAACGGCTGCGCCCCCCAAAAGGGCTCCCCCAGCAGCAGCACGGCCCGGACGTGCAGGGACTGCAGAGCCTGGGGGAGAATGGGGGGGAATTGGGGGGGCTGGAATGGGGCAGACCCCGAAACTGGGGGGAGAGACCCCGAAATTGAGGGGGGAGAGTCCCCGAAATTGGGGTTTGGGATCCCAAAATCGGGGAGAGAGACCCTGAACCCGGGGGGAGAGAGCACGAAATTGGGGGGCTGGAATGAGGAGAGACCCTAAATTAGGGGGAGAGAGCCCGAAATTGGGGGGAGAGAGCCCAAAGTGGAGGGATGTCAGCGGTGTCCCGGTAGGCGTGGTGACACGAGTGTGACCAACCAACAGGACACAGAGAGGTGTGAGGTTGGCAGGAGCCGGCAGGATGGAGGGAGAGCGAGAGCGAGCCGGGGTTTGGGGTCCGACAGAGCCCGAACTGGGGTTTGGGGTCCCGGCCGGTTTGGGGTCCCGGCCGGTTTAGGGTCCCGGCCGAGTTTTGGGTCCCGGCAGGGTTTGGGGTCCCAGCAGGTTTGGGGTCCCAGCAGGGTTTGGGGTCCCGGCAGGGTTTGGGGTCCCGGCAGGTTTGGGGTCCCACAGCCCAGGGTCGCGGCTCCCGGCGCTGGGGCCGGGGGGGGAAGGGCGGCAGCAGCGCGGGCTCCAGAGCCTCCCTCCCTTCTTCTCTTTTGGCTTCTTGGTTCCCACGGATTGTCGCCCCCCGACCCCGCCTCACCCACCCCCACCCCCTTCCTTCTCGCCCCATCCAGAGAGGAAAGGGAAAAACCACCCCAGCATCTCAACCCAGCCCTGAGGCACAGAGTGAGCCCGAGCAGCCGCCCGCCCTTGTCTCTTCTTGAACCTGTTCCAGAAATTCTTTCTGCCGGAATCCAGCTCTTCTCCAGGTGTCCGCGCCAACTCCGCTCTCTTTCCCGGCCCGGTGGAGCCGCTCCGCTCCTGCTCCTCCCTGCACGCAGTCACTCACTGCCACCCTCGGCATCGCCCTCTCACTCTGAGAATTGCCCGGTAAAGCTCAGCTCGGAGCTGGTGCTGCTCCCGCGTCTCTCCCGTCCCCGCTCCTGCCGCGCTCTCCTCGCTGCGCCTCTCGGGGAGCTCCTGCGAGCCCCTGGCGAGGTACTGGGGGCACTGAGAGCGCTGGGAGGGAGAGCTGGAAGGACTGGGAGCGCTGGGAGGTGGAACTGGGGGAACTGAGGGCTCTGGGAGGGCGAACTGTGGGAACTGGGAGCGCTGGGAGGGCAAAGTAGGGGAGACTTGAAGCTCTGGGAGGGCGAACAGGCACAGAGTGAGCCATTGATCAGCCCATAGGGACCCCTCTGCCAGACAGTGAGCAAATTCCCAGCCCATAGTGATGCAACCTGCCACATAGTGAGCTAATAATCAGCCCATAGGGACCACCTGCCACATAGTGACCTATAGATTAAACCCTCAAGGATCCCCCCGCCACACAGGGAACCACTACCCAGCCCATAGGAACCCCCCTGCCAGATAGTGAGCCAGTTCTCAGCACGCAGGGATCCTACCTGCCACATAGGGAGCCAAGGATCAGCCAATAGGGACTACCTGCCAGATAGTGAGCAAGTGCCCAGCCAATAGTGAGGCCACCTGCTACATAGTGATTCAGAGATTATCCCATAGGGACCCCCTGCCACATAGTGAGCCATTGATCAGCCCATAGTGATCCTATCTGCTACATAGTGATCCATTGATTATCCCATAAGGACCCCCCTGCCACATAGTGAACCATTGATCAGCTGAAAGGGAACCTCCTGACATACAGTGAGCAAAATTCAGCCAATAGGGACCACCCTGCCAGATAGTGACCTATAGATTAACCCTCAAGGATCCTCCCTGCCACATAGGGAGCCACTACCCAGCCCATAGGGACCCCCTTGCCAGATAGTGTGCCAAAATTCAGCCCATAGCGACCTCCCTGCCAGATAGTGAGCCTGTTCTCAGCACACAGGGATCCTGCCTGCCACATAGAGATCCATCGATCAGCCAATAGGGACTACCCTGCCAGATAGTGAGCCCATGATCAGCCCGCAGGGATCTTCCCTGACACATAGTGATCCAGTTGTCAGCCCACAGAGACCCCCCTGCCAGACAGTGAGACACTGATTAGCCCATAGGGATCCCTCCTGCCACATAGTGAACCATTCCTTAGTACTTAGGGACACCTCGCCACAAACTGAGCCGCACCAGCCCCGCCGCTCGTGCCCTCCCCGAACCTGCTGCAGAATTCATTCTCTCATTAATTCACCGTCTCAGGGCCGAGCTGGGTCGGTTCCACCCCCGTCCGTCCTGGTTTCCGATCCATCCCGCTTCGTGCGGTCTCTTCCGTACCGCCGCTTCCCTGCGGTTTCCCCGCCTCCCCGGTGCCTCCTTCACCCCTTGTGCTGATTCCCCCCTCCCTCCCCGATGCCTCCCTGCCCCGTGCCCTTTCCCCCCCCTCCCCGCTGGCTCCGTCCTCTTTACCGGGCCGCCCCTCCGTCACTCCCGTCCTGTGCTCCTGCCGCGCTCTCCTTCCCGCTGCTCCGCTCGTGGAGCTTCTGGGAGCCCCTGGGGAGGTACTGGGAGCGCTGGGAGGGCGAACTGGCCATGCCCTGCGCTCCGAAATCAAACGGCTGCGCCCCCCAAAAGGGCTCCCCCAGCAGCAGCACGGCCCGGACGTGCAGGGACTGCAGAGCCTGGGAGACAACGGGGGGAAATTGGGGGAAGAGACCCCGAAATTGGGATTTGGGATCCCAAAATCGGGGAGATAGACCCCGAAACTGGGGTTTGGGATCCCAAAATCGGGGAGAGAGACCCCGAAACTGGGGGAGAGAGCACGAAATTGGGGGGCTGGAATGGGGAGAGACCGTAAATTAGCGGGAGAGAGCCCAAAGGGATGTCAGCGATGTTCCGGTAGGCGCGGTGACACGAGTGTGACCAACCAACCGGACACAGAAAGGTGTGACGTTGGCAGGAGACGGCAGGAAGGAGGAGAGCGAGAGCGAGCCGGGATTTGGGGTCCGACAGAGACTGAACTGGGGTTTGGGGTCTGGGAGGGGCTTGGGGTCCGAGCAGGGTTTGGGGTCCCAGCAGGGTTTGGGTGAGGGAGCCGGAGCAGCCCGTGCCGCCCGTGCCGCTCCTTGAAGCTGCTGCAGAGATTCTCTGTGCAAAGCCCGAGCCCAGCCCTGCGCCGGTCCCGCTGTCCGGACTAACTCCGCTGCTCTTTACCCGGCAGGAGGAGCCGCACCGGTCCCGGCTCATCCCGCGCTCTGCGTCCCGCAGCGCCGCTCGGGGAGCTCCTGCGAGCCCCTGGGGAGCTACTGGGGGCACTGGGAGCGATGGGAGGGTGAACAGGCACATAGTGAGCCACTGCTCAGTCCACAGGGACCCCCCTGCCACATAGTGAGCCAGTTCTCGCCCCCTAGGGACCCCCTTGCCAAAAAGTGATCTCATGCTCTTTCCATAGGGATCCCCCTTGCCACATAGTGAGCCAATGATCATCCCACAGGTCCCTACAGGTTTACAGAGGTCCATACAGGTCTCTACTGGAATGTACTGCTCCGTACTGGTTTGTACTGGTCCGTACTGCCCCTCCAATTCCTTTCCCCCCATTTGCGGTCCCCACACTTCCTGCCCCCCCAATTTTTGGTCCCCCCAATTTCTGCTTCCCCCAATTTTGGGCTCACCCCCAATTCCTGCTCCTCCAATTCCTTTCCCCCCAATTTCTGCCCCCCCCAATTTTAAGCTCACTCCGATTCCTGACCTCTATTCCAGCCGCCCCCAATCCCAGGGTCTCTACCCCCAATTTCAGGATCTGCCCCCCTATAGCAGCCCACCCAGTTTTGGGGTCTCTCATCCCAATCTCAGCGTCTCTCCCCCCTGCCTCAGGGTTTCTCCCTCCATTCCAGACCCCCAATCTGGGGTCTCTCCCCCCAGTCTCAGTGTCTCAGCCCCAATTTCGGGCTCTCTGCCCCCATTCCGGGGTCTCCCCCATTCCAGCTCCCCCAATTTCCCCCTGTTGTCACCCAGGCTCTGCAGTCCCTGCACGTCCGGGCCGTGCTGCTTCTGGGGGAGCCCTTTTGGGGGGCGCAACCGTTCGATTTTAGGGTGCAGGGCACAGCCCGGGGGGTGCAGGGGCTGCTCCCCCAAATGCTGCGGGGCCGCCTGGGGCCCCCCCGAGCCCAGCTCCGCCCTGCACCGAAACTGGGGGGGCTCTTCCTGGCCTGTGCCCACCTCGGGGGGCTCGTGCGCTGCAGGGAGCTCTTCCAGCGGGGCTACAAGGAGCACTGGCACCCCAAAAACAGAGAGAGCACCCCAGAAATCCCAGAGCACCCCAGGGCACCCCAAAAACAGAGAGGGCATCCTAGAAACCCCAAAGCACCCCCAGGGCACCCCCAAAACCAGAGTTACCACCACAAAATTGGAGTTGGATTCGGGTGTGGAGCCCCCTTCTTAATAAAGGAGATTTCACCCCAAAATCGGGCTGGGTTTGGGTTTGGGTGTTGGAGATCTTCCAGTGGGTCTATGAGGAGCCCGGCACGGCAAAAACAGAGAGAGCACCCCAGAAATCCCAGTGCCCCGCAGTCCCCCCCAGTTCCACCTCCCAGTGCCCCCCAACTCCCCTTCCC
The DNA here is from genome assembly GCF_009819885.2 of Catharus ustulatus. Classification (NCBI taxonomy): domain Eukaryota; kingdom Metazoa; phylum Chordata; class Aves; order Passeriformes; family Turdidae; genus Catharus; species Catharus ustulatus. The sequence goes on from NW_024879457.1 coordinate 29,331, forward strand.
AGTCCCCCCCAGTTCCCCCTCCCAGTGCCCCCCAGTTCGCTCTCCCAGTGCCCCCAGTACCTCCCCAGGGGCTCGCAGGAGCTCCCCGAGGGGCGCAGCGAGGAGAGCGCGGCAGGAGCAGGGACGGGAGCGACGCGAGTTCTGAGCTGATGTTAAACCCGTGAATGCTCAGAGTCAGAGGGGGAACACTTCTATAACACTGAGCCACAGAAGCAGCAGGGGGATGGTGCGGGTCAACCACACAGGAAAGGAATGAGTTGTAAATCAGGAACCCCGGCACCCGCAAAGTTCTGCTTGCGGTTTACAAAGACAGCTTCCTGAACAAAACCGCATCACGAGACCTGGTGGATTTAGGTTGAGTGCGAGGCATTTTACACAAGACCTGGAGGATTTAGGCTGGGTTTGAGGTTATTTTAGGCCAGATTTGGAGAATTTAGGCTGATTTTGGGTGATTTTAGGCCAGACCTAGTGGATTTAGGCTGGGTTTGAGGGATTTTAGACCAGACCTCGTGGATTTAGGCTGAGTTTGGGCGATTTTAGACCAGACCTGGTGGATTTAGGCTGAGTTTAAGGCACTTTTTTGTTTTGTTAACCAATCCGGGCCGTTTTAGGACCGCGCGGCGCTTTGGCCACGCCCCTTTCCCCGCACACTTCCCGCCCTTTCCCTGACCTCGCCCCTTTCTTTCACCTTCACCAATCACCACTCTCGGTTCTTTTTTTTCCCTCTAAGCCCCGCCCATCTGCTGGCGCGCTCCTCCCGCGCATGCGCAGAACACCCGGAATAGTCGCCTCAGAGGGCGCCGCCATCTTTGTTCCGGTCCCGCTGCCCGGCTCCAGCATGTCCGAGACCTACGGTGGGGCTGGGGGGGATCTATAGGGGATCTGTAGGGGATCTGTGCGGGACTGGGGGGGTTCCGGGCCTGAGGGGGTTCTGGAGGGTCCGTATAGGGGGTTTGGAGCGGTCTGCGAGGTGTTTGGGGGACGCCTTTTGGGGGTTTGGGGAGGCGATCTGGGATGTATAGGGGATGTATAGGGGATGTATAGGGGATGTGTGGGGGTCTGGGGGGGAGTTTGGGGTCTGGGGTTGCCTATAGGGGGTTTATAGGGGATCTGTAGGGGTTTGGGGGAGTCTGTGGCTCCCTAAAGGGGATCTGGAGAGGTGTATAGGGGAGCTGGAGGGTCTGTATAGGATTTGGGGGGGATCTATAGGGGATTTGGGGGGGGCTGTATGGGATGGGCATCTCTATAGGGGGTTTAGAGGGGGTTATGGGGATCTATAGGGGTGTGGGGTGGTCTGGGGGTCCTTAAAGGGAATTTCTGGGGGGTTATAGGGGATCTGGGGGGATCCCTATAGGGGATTTGGGGGGGGTCTATAGGGGATCTCTATAGGGGTTTGAGGGGTCTGGGGGTCCCTAAAATTGGTCTGGGGGCTCTATAGGGGATCTGGGGGGATCTATAGGGGATAGGGGGATCCCTATAGGGGATTTGGGGAGGTTGTTGGTGATCTATAGGGGTTTGGGGGGTTCTGGGGGTCTCTATAGGGGAATTTTGGGGTCCTTAAAGGGAATTTCTGGGAATTTTGGTCCAAATTTGGGAATTTTTGGGGTCATAAAAGGGAAAATTTGGAAATGTTTGGTCCTTAAAGGGAAAATTTTGAAATGTTTGGTCCTTAAAGGGAAAATATGGGAATTTTGGGAACCTAAAAGGGAAAATTTGGGTCCTTAAAGAGAAAATTTGGATGTTTTGGGTCCTTAAAGGGAAAATTTGAGAATTTTGGGGTCTCTGAAGGGAATTTTGGGTCCACACTTGGGGATTTTGAGGTCCCAAAAGGGAGTTTTGGGTCCAAACTTGGGATTTTTGGTGATCTCTAGGGGGGATATTTGGGAATTTTGGGGTCTCTAAAGGGGATATTGGTGGAATTTTGGGATCTCTGGTGGGAATTTTTGGGAATTTTTTGTCCAAACTTGAGAATTCTGGGAATTTTGGGGAAATTCTGGGTCCAAATGGGAGAATTTGGGGAATTTTGGGGTCCTTAAAGGGAATTTTGGGATCTCTGGAAGGATTGTGTGAATTTTGGGATCTCTAAAGGAGAATTTTGGGAATTTTGGGGTCTCTGAAGGGAATTTTGGGGAAATTTTGTGTACAAATGGGAGAATTTTGGAGTCTCTAAAGAGGATTTTTTGGGAATTTTGGGTCCAAATGTGAGAATTTGGGGAATTTTGGGGTCCCAAAAGGGAATTTTGGGATCTCTGGCAGAAATTTTTGGGAATTTTTTCACCTCAGGAGGAGAATTTTGGCAATTTTGGGGTCTCTAAAGGGGATTTTGGGGAAATTTTGGGTCCAAATGGGAGAATTTGGGGAATTTTGGGTTCTCTCCCCATTTTCTGTCCTTCTAACCCCATTTTCCATCTCTCCAACTGCATTTTTCATCTCTCTAACCCTATTTTCTGTCCATCTAACTCAATTTTTGGGCGGTCTCACGCCATTCTCCATCTCTCCAACCCCATTTTTAGGGTGCCTGATCCTGTTTTCAGGGTCCTCACCCCATTTTCGGGGTCCCTCACCCCATTCTCTGTCCCTCTAACCCCATTTTCGGGGTGCCTCACCCCATTTTCAGGGTCCCTGACCCCATTTTCGGAGTGCCTGAGCCCGTTTTTTTGCCTCCTGACCACGTCCTCCACGGACGAGGGGCTCCCCCGGCGCAAGCCCGAGCGGCCCTGGCAGAAGTGACCCTCCCTGGACCCCCAAATTGGGGTTCTGAGCCCTCCTGAACCCCAATTTGGGGTTCCAGTCCTTCTCAAACCCTGGTTTTGAGGTCCTGAGCCTCGGATTTGGGGTCCTGACCGCCCCCAAAACCCCCATTGTGGGGTCCTGGTCTTTCCCAAACCCTGGATTTGAGGTCCTGGCCTCAGGTTTGGAGTCCCAAATTCCGGTTTTGGGGTCCCAGTCCTTCCCAAACCCCGAAATTTGGGGTCCTGACCCCCCCAAAACCCCAATTTGGGGTCCTGGTCCTTCCCAAATCCTGGTTTTGGGCTCCCTAACCCTGTTTTGGGGTCCCAGCCCCCCCAACCCCTCATTTTTGGGGTTCTGCCTCCCTCCCCCGAACCCAAATTTGGGGGTCCCACCCCCACTTTCCCCCAGCACAAACCATAGAGATCCGCGGGGGGCCCACCCATGTACAAATGTAATAAAAGCACCTGCTGCACCCCAAAACCGGCCTGGGGGAGTTGGGGGGGTCCTGGGGGGTGTGGGGGGGGTTTGGCTTTTTTTTTTTTTCTGTCTTTTGGGGGGATTTTATGGGGGTTTTTTTTGGGGGGGTTGTGGTTTTTTGGGTTGGATTTGGGGTTTTTAGGGGGGTACTGGGGAATTTGGGGAGGGATCCAGGCCCCCCCATTTTGGGGAGGGGTCCCGGCGGTTCCCCCCAAATCTGCCAGGGGGCACTGCCACGCTCCAGATCCGCCAGGGGGCGCTGTCTGTTCTGGGGTGGGTGTGGCCTAAGCAGGCTACTCAGCTCTGATTGGCTCTTGCAGGGAGGGGGCGGGGCTGGGGGCAGGGCCTTCAAACCCGGAAGCGGCACAAGGACACGCGGGGAGTGCGGGAATGGGGGTGGGCGGGGACCCCAAAAATCCCCCTGAGACCCCCCAAAACCTCCTGAGACCCCTCCCCAAATATCCCTGAGACCTCTCCGAGACCCTCCCCCAAAAAACCCCTGAGTCCCCCCAAAACCATCCCTGAAACCCCCAAAACCTCCCCTGAGACCCCTCCAAGACCCTCCCCCAAATACCCCCAAAAATACCCCTGAGACCCCTTCGAGACCCCCCCAAACCCCCCCAAAAACGCCGCCGGGACCCCCCAAAACCCCTCTCGTGACCCACCCACCCCCCGTGTCTGAGACCCCCCCCAAAATTCCTCTTCACCTTCCCCGAGACCCCCCAGTCCCGACCCCCTAATTCCATGACGGCGGTGGAAAAGAAGGGATGGGGTCTTCATGATTTGCAAGGAGCCATGGAGGGGTTGTTGGACCTCCTTGGCCTCCTCCTTGACCATGGAGAGCTGGTGGCACCTCCTTGGGCTCTTCATTGACCATGGAGGGCTGGTTGGACCACCTTGGCCTGCTTGACCAGGGGAGGCATGGTTGGATGTTCTTGGCCTCCTCCTTGACCATGGAGGGCTGGTTGGAACCTCCTCAACCTTCTCCTTGACCATGGAGGAGTGGTTGGATCCATGACCTCATCCTTGACCACAGAGGGGTGGTGGAACCTCCTCGACCTCCTCCTTGATCATGGAGGGGTGTAGGGACCTCCTTGACCATGAAGGGCTGGTAGAACCTTCTTGGCCTCCTCCTTGACCCCAGGAGGAATGGTGGGACCTCCTCGGCCTCCTCCTTGACCATGGAGGGCTGGTTGGACATCCTTGACCTTGTCCTTGACCATGGAAGGCTGGTTGGACATCCTTGGGCTCCTCCTTGACCATGGAGGGGTGGTTGGGACCTCCTTGACCATGGAGGGGTGGTAGAACCTTCTTGGCCTCATCCTTGACCCCAGGAGGAGTGGTGTGACCTCCATGGCCTCTTCATTGACCATGGAGGGGTGGTTGGACCTCCTTGGCCTCCTCAACCTCCTCCTTGACCATGGAGGAGTGTTTGGACCTCCTCCACCTCCTTATCTTTTGCATTCCTTCCCCAAAATCCTGCTTTCTTCTGCCAAGGCTTGCGGCCTACTATGGCTAACAGATCCACATGGGTAGAGACAAGCTGAGCAGTACTGGCAGTTCTGCTCTCTGGTTGTATTCCACAATGAAGGCCCTGCTGTGTCACAGTGGACACTTGCTTCCAGGACATCCCATTGTGTCACAGTGCTCTCCTGGGTGCCATCAGGCCCTGCTATGCAATAATGGAGTCCTTGTTTCCACTAGGCCTGGCAGTGTCCCAGGGGCACCTGTGTGCCATGAGGCCCCACTTGGTCAAAGCAGAGCCTTGGGCTGATGTGGGTGAGGGTCTGTAGTGACGCAGAGTCCCCAGGCAGGTGCAAAGGAGAGAGCATTGCAGTTAGCCCATTATCAGCTACACTGCTTTAAAGCTTAACAAACATACTGGCTTATCTTCAAGAGAGGTCTGTCCATCTGGAATTAAAGCTCTCTCAATCACTATCGCATCTTTTGCTGCTTCTTTTGCCTCTCTGTCTGCCAGCTCATTTCCTTCCTCCAATTCTGAGCTCACCTTCTGGTGTGCCTTAATGTGCATAATTGCTGCCTGCTCAGGTAGCTGAACTGCTTCCAGTAGCTGCAATATTTCCTGCACGTTTGATTTTTATCCCTTGTGAGTTTAACAGTTTACTTGCTTTTCCAGATGGCTCCATGTGCATTACAACCCCAAATGCACATTTTGAGTCTCTAGGGCCAATACCAGAGGGTCAGATGGAGCCCTGAAGCCCACAATCCCTCTGCCATTCAGGGTGGTTTCTAAGAGAGAAAAACATATCTGCATATGCTACCTCTGTCCACTTCCCTTCCCTCCTAAGAAAGTTGTAATAGAAGTGTTATAATCCAAAGTTCCACTGGGTGGCCACTTCGCTCCATCATCCAATTTATATAATGGCCACCAGTCCTTGCAGAATCTAATAAGGTCTCTTTTGTTTTCTGTGCCCCCATGTCCAGCATCATCTTTCCCATGTGCAATAACACAGCCTGGCAGACTGGATTTGGAATCTCTTACTTTGTCCATTTCTCATTATCTTCTCCTTCTTGTCCTGTCCCACGTTCCACCCAAATGTCTCTTTGCAATCTTCTCACAGTTCTTTCCCAATCTTCCTCCCACACGCAGGTCCAAGTTGCAGGGACTAAATGTGATTTTCCACACACAAACGTTAGAATTTTAAGTTCAAAATCAGCTTGGTTAGGATGCCTTGATATACACTGAGGGCATAGACCTTGGTGTCTGTCAGAGAAACAAATTTTTCACAAGTCCTACACTGTGACAGTAACCATGCTGTGTACCAACCTCTAGAAGATGCAAAAAGCCCCGTACACCCTTAAAAACAAGCTGTTCCCCTTCTTCTCTCTTTAATGCCCATATCCTGTTGCCTAGACTGTTCCCAATCCAGAGCTACCAACCTTCTAGCGGAATTTCTATATATTCCTTCCACATAAACTTAATAATTTCCTCTTTCTACCTAATAGTTCACTGGATTCACAAATTCCCATGGATAAAATCCTAACCACTGAGGGAGGAGGATCCCTTCTATTCTTTTAGCCACAATTTTAAATATGCTCAAACCACCACACTGTAACTCTGACAGTCCACAAATACCATCTCCTTATATCTTGAATTCCCAAGAGTCAGGGACACACCACTGCAGGAAGGAAGTTCCTTTAATTTGTCTTGCCAGACTCACACCATTCTTTCATCCTCTCCCAATCTTCCTCAAAAATGTCCCAGTCCTCAGGGGCCAAATGATCTTTTCCACAGGCTAAATTTACTATCTCACATTTATCATGCGCTGCCTCCCAGTTGTAATATCGCAGCAGCTCTGGTTCACACTCGGGGCACACAAGTCTCAGCCTGAAAGATATACAATATCATCTATTCTCTCTCTTCTAACACTGGAGAAGAACCCAAGGTGAATGCCAGTCCAGTTCCCAGTGGAAGATTGTCAGCTCACACACAAAACAAGGAATTACTCCTGCTCGTCCCCATCTCAATGGATTTCTAAATCCTATCTCAGCTGGGGGTAGTTCTCAGTCAAAAGCCAAACAAGAACAAGTTTGGCTGGAGATACTCCTCCAAAAATTCTTTCTATTCTACTGTCCTCTTGCCTTACAGCGATCCAGTCCCCCTCTGTATTCAAAAACTCTCCTGGCTCAAGCTGAAACCACCTAGAAAGAGCCTGCCTGGACAGCCGGGCTGCTTCAGCTTGGGCTCGAGCTTCAACAGCCACTTCTATCAGCAAACTACAGCAGAGCACACAACAGCACAGGGAAACACAGAGCAGAATTACCAGCTTGCTGCAATTATAGCTTTTGTCACAAGATGGCAATCTGACCCAAAAATACACAATGGCCAGCTGGGGTAGGTTAAGCCCAAACACCAAGTGTTACAGGGAACACTGTCCCCTGCAACCAGAAATTCCCCACCCACAACCTGAATCCTAAAGTCAAAATTGCTGTGGGGAAGGATATCTCTTATATTAAGGGACAAATATTCATCTCTCTTCAACACAGCATGCAGCATGCAGAAATATTAAATGGTCACCCCAGTTGCTTTGTCCTTCTTCGGCTGTTTCGGTCACCCAAAAACAAAAACACCAATCCCAGCTTCCACTTGACTAGTACTAAGTACGTTTCATCAATCACACACAAAGTCAACCAGTCAGGACCCAATCAAAATAACAATGATTTATATAGCAGCAATAAAAATAGCAGCAATAAACAAGGATTTGTCCAGTTCACCCCCAGAAATGCTAGTGGGTCCCCTTGCCACAACAAACCCTTTCTGTCACCACTACACCCTCCTGATGCTTGCAAGCAAAACTGCACAGGCCTGTGCTGAGCGCAGAACGTCCTCTGTGATCACTTGCCTTTTAGCCACACATAAATCTTATAGGCTACCCCACATTATTTTAAACATACCGTTTTGTCTGCAGTCCAGCAACAGGTCCTGTCTGTCCCTGCAATGAGCAGTCAGGGGAGCAGGAGGCCCCTCCAGGAAGGTCCCAGAGACATCCAGAGCTGCTCTTGCAGCCAAACAGAGATTTTCATGGCTGACTCGCCAATTGATGCAGAAACAAGGACTCTCCAACTAGCTAAAGTCAGAAAGTGGTATATTTATTACAACACTGGGCACACCCAGGAGAAATCTCCCACAGGGATGTGCAGAATACACAGGGCTCTTGTCTTTTTTATCCACAAAAGTGTTACATATTCATATAATTACCCAATACACCTATACATTTACATTACCTAACCCTGCCTAGCCCTGCTTTGTATTAAAATTAGCTCAAGTCCTTTTACATTGGTGCAGTTCTTTCCTTCAAATGGGTCAGTGGGTGTTTGAAATGGGTCAGTGGTCTTCTAATGATGAAGTCAGGTAGTCTTCCTTGCCTTCAACTTTTCACCTTTGGCTTGTTGAAAGTTTCTCTGCCCCCTTGGCCATAGTTCAAGTTCCCCAGCCTGGTTCTGGCTGGTTTTGGGGTCCAGGTGCAGTTACAGTTCTTTCACTTTGACAATATCCCAACAGGCAACTTGACACAAAAAAAAACCAAACAAACAAGTGATTTATTGTCTTATCTCTACTGGCTCAGCTACTTCCTACACTGCTTCTACTATAATCATTCTGTGTATAGCTTCTAGTTCCTCAGCTAAGCTCTCAACTCTTTGATTTTTGCTTCACAGCCTGGAGTGGAGAAATCTCAGATATGCACAAGACTGCTCTGAGTCTCATGGGGTGGATGAGGGAATTGGTGGGATGGGGGTAAGGGACAGAGTCTGATCGATTGTCAGCCATAAAGGGTGTTGATTTTCATATCTCTTCAGTCTCCATTAGGAGGGACTGGGGATCAATGCCAACTGGAGATGGCTGATATCAATCTATAAACAGGAAAAAAATAAATGGGAGCAAAAGATCTTCTCTGCTTTTGTTTTTAAATGAAATATGATTTGAATGGGGTGAAAGCTTAAACAAGTCCTGCCTTATGCTCAGGTTTCTGGCAGTAGCCCTGTTTCAGGTGACCTGCACTCCAAATTGCTCTTGCTCCCAAGGTCCTTAGTGTGGTTGATTAAGTCCATTATAAAATGAATTATTTACTGAATGGACTCAAGATTAACAGACAAAGGACTTTAAATGGACTGCTTACTGCACAGGATAAACAAAAGCAGTACAGGTAGATACAAACACAGTGCACAGTAAATTTCCTATATTACAGCTAGTGAGGAAATGGCAGAGATCAGCAGTCAATATAATTTACCACCGAATTGATGAGGGAGTACACATGGAGCCCTTTCACTCACTTCCAGAAAAGGAACCACCAAGATGCATCCAGACTTGGGGGAGAAGCCCTGCCCATTTGCAGGGACTATGCAGAAGATTTCTGCTTGGTGAAAGTTTTGTGTAGCTTTTATAGTTTGTAAAGTGAAGTGTGTGTCACTCAGAAATTCAAGGCTTATCTCCCTTCAGTCTGCTCTCAAGGCAAGATGTTCATGGTCAGCTGGGAATTCCACCTGCCTGGCACCAGAGAGAACTCAGGACAGGACAGATGTCCGGCCTGGGTTATCTCAGCAATTCCTGAGAGGGGGAAGATGCCCTGAGTGATGGCCCCAGCTGATGGACAGAACAGATGAGCTCTGCTGTGCCATAGGGGAAGTCCTGCTGCAGGAACCTCATGGAACCAGGGGTGTGTTGTGACATTGTGATGGCTCATGGAACCAAGGAGACCTTGGTGACACCAATGAACCTCATGGAACCAAGGGTCTGTTGTGACACTTTGGAACTGCAGAGACCATTGTTGAGTACAGAACCTCATGGAACCAAAAGTCCATTGTGACAGATCAAGGTCTCATGGAACCAAAAAGAGCATTGTGACATCATGGGGCCCCATGGACCCAAATCTCCATTAGTGACAGTCCAGAACCTCATGGAACCAAGGGGCCTTTGTGACACTGCAAGAGAACTCAGGAGTCCAATAGTATCAAATATCAAACATTCCTTGCAGGGTTCTGCCTTAGGGAAGAGGTACCTCTTGGTGGCATCTTGGGTTGGCACACACCTGAGGAGTGTGTCTGTTTTCAGTGGGGAAAAAAAGGAGTTTTAGATTGCTTAAAAAAAACCCAGAAAAATCCCTCTTTTCCTGAGTGTAGCCAGTTGTCCAAGCAAAGTAGGTCCCAGGTGAGTGAGGACAGACAGGATAGGGTTGGGCAATGTGGAGGAAGGTTGTCCACACTGGGTCAGACCTCAAGGCACAGCTTCTCTGAGCAGGCCAGACCTCCTGAGGAGAGACCCTGGATCAATATCAATCACAGAATGCAGCAATCACTTCCTGCTCCAAAGAGAACAGTAATGAAATACACCCTTTAAACAATGAATATTTCTTAGAAGCTCTTTGAAATATTTCTCCATAACTGGAGTTGAAAACCATCATAATGAACTGCAGTGGACCAGAGGGAAATCAAGGCAGAGCCATGCTTTGTCAGGACTTGCTTGATCCCAATGAGCCCCAAGGTGCATTTGGTGCTGCCAAGGAGCTCCAAATAATATTTTGGAAATATTGGCTCTCTCTGCAGGGCTGCCCTTTACACAAGCTACCTCTGCACAAGGAGCCTGGCCCAGCTCAGCAGCACAGACACAGCACAAGGACTTTAATGACTGCCTCAAAGGTTGGGGCTGAGTCCCTGAACATCAGTTCATGAGAGGGAGATGAAGAAACCTCTCAAGAACTCAAAGTCATAATCAAACTCCAAAGTTTCTTCTATTTCAGTGAGTCCCACTGATAAACATGAAGGAGAAGTTTTCCCAATGGTTGAATTAGAGCAGAAAATTGATGACAATGATGTCAGGTAGGAAAAAATAGGGTAAAGGAGGAAAAGAAACCTCTCAAGAATTCAAAGTCAGATTCAAAGTTCAAAGTTTCTTGAAGTTCTAATGGGTCCCACTGAGGGACATGTCTGAGAAAGAGTCCCCAGGTGGGGGTTTATTGTTTTTACATTGTACTTTTCAAGTGCAGATTTATTATTTTTATGATATCGTTTTTAAGTGTGGGCTTACTTTTTAATCGTTATATTTTTGGTGACGATTTTTTTGAAGCAGAGAGATAGGACTTCTGAGTTTCTTTAGTAGGTTTGGTGTGTTGTGTTGTATTTTTTTTTTATTTTCTATACAGGCAAAAAGGGCAAGTTTGTCTTACAGATGTTCACAGCGTGGCTTAGAAGTCAAAACAATTTAGCTATGAACTCTTTCAAGAACTTACAGTAATTTCACGAATACAAGCCGCAGCAATTTGACAAAAATTTTGGTGGAAACCCGGAAGTGCGGCTAATAGTCGGGGGCGGCTAATATGTGAATAATTTTCTGACATTTACAACCCCAGACGTGCCAGCCAGGGCGCCGAGCCAAGCACCTGCCAGTAAAAGTCGGCATTCCGCGATTGTTACAGTGTTACTGTGTTGCCCTGGCTCCCTGCAGGGAGCACGGGGGGCGGGGAGAGAGGCGGGAGAGCTCTCTTCTTCCCTCCTCTGCCATAGCCTGGGGGAGGACGGGGGGGAAAGGCGCCGCCATTGCCGCGGCCTGGGGAGGACGGGGGGGGGCGCGCCGCCATTGCCGCGGCCCGGGGATCCAACGGGGGCCCTGCGCCGCCATTGCCACAGCCCGGGGAGGAGAGGGGGGGGCCGCGCCGCTATTGCTGCGGCTCGGGGAGCTGACGGGAGCCCCGCACAGCCATTGATGTGGCCCAGGGAGGGGGGGGGAAGTGCGCATCGCCATTGCCGCGGCTCGGGGAGCCGACGGGAGCCCCGCGCAGCCATTGCCGCGGCTCGGGGAGGAGGCGGGGTGCTTTGTCCGCGCCCGCCGCCGGCGCCACGGGCGTGGGAAAGCTCCGTCCCCGCCCGCCGCCGCTGCCATAGGAGCGGGGGAAGCTCCGTCCCTGCCTGCCACCGCGGGGCAGCACCGACCCAGGGTGACCGAGCCCAGTGGCAGCGGCGGCCGGCCCCGAGCGGCAGCGCCGGGCTGGGCCACCTGGCCCCGTCAGCAGCCCCTAGCAGGCCGAGCCTGCACAGCCTTAGCTCAGCCAGTAAACCCCGCCCTCCCGCGGTTCTGTTACTAATTGCACGCGGGTCCTCGCTGCGAACGACAGAGCGGCTTATATTCGGGTGCGGCTTATCTATGGACAAAAACCGAAATGTTTGCCAACACCCAGAGATGCGGCTTATACTCAGTGCGGCTTGTATTCGTGAATTTACTGTATTTACCAATGAAACACTGCCAATGGAAAAATTTATGTTTCTAATTCAATACTAAGATATTTTATTCTATTTACTCATAATACAATGTGAACTTTCTTAGCCAATTATATCATGACACTCAAAGTTACATTGCTGCACTCTAAAACTTCTTGTTACCTTTGTAACTACCTTTATTTTTGCTATATCTTAATATATAAAGCTAAAACCTATCCCTACTTAACTGTGTTCAATTCTAAACTTTGCTGACTGACCCAATGTTCTGAGAATTCCTTGCATTTTGAATTCCAGCACTTAGGTTGCTGTTAGAGCAGAACACTGCAGGCAGTGATGACAGGTGGGGACAAACAAGGGAAAGGTGTCTGTGATGCTGAGCAAACCTGGATGTGTTTCAGCAATGCAAAGGGTCAAGGCCTGAGCCCCAGCCCCTGGCAAGGCACATCCTGTCCCTCCCTCATTGCTCAGGGCTCTTCCCAGGCCACTGGGCTCTGGGGATGTGCAATGCCAAGGGCAGCACCGTGGGGCGGCCCCTGCCAGGCTGCTGAGCAGGGACAAGGAGGCAGTGAGGCCCCAGCACAGCAAGGCTCACTTGTCCTTTCCTGCTGGCCTCAGGCCCAGGGCCAGCAGCCATGGCCAAAGTGCTGCAGGAGTTGGCTCTGGCAGGGCCTTTCAGCTGCTGCCCATCCCTGTGCCCTGTGCAGCCCAGGCTGTCCTACGGCGTCCATGCCCTGCGCCTCTGTCCCTGCAGGCTGTCGTCATCCCCCAGCTGCCCCACCTGGCTGGCCCCTTCCTTTGCTGACAGCTCTGCGTTCTGCCTGCCTCTTCCTGGGCACACAAAGATTTGGCCTTGACACCAAAACTTTTCCTTCAGTTTTTACTGGGTCTGTGAACTTTTAGCACAGGAAGAAGTCATGCAGGGGCTGCTTTCCCAGCAAGGATGGTTGGAAGACAAGAAGAAAACATCTGGCTCAAGGGTGCAGTGACAGAACAAACAAGAATTGAACCTGGGAACTTGGGATGGGTATTTTGGATATGGGTAAATTGTAAATACACATATATTAACTAAATATAAGGAACAAAATTGTAGAAAGACATGTCCACGTAATAATAAGAGTTTTCCCTCATTGGCACCACGGTCTGAAAATAATGATGTCCTCTTTAGCACCAAATTAATGTTAACAAGCCTTATTCTGATGTCTTGAAGATTTGGTGACTGCAGGGCCTCACAGAACCAATGTGTCAACTGTTACACTGTGGAACCTCAAGGAATAAAAGGGTCTTTTGGCACTGTGGGAGCTCATGGAGTCAAAATCCATTTTGGCAGAGTGGGGTCACATGGAACCATTGGTCCCTTGTGACACTGCAGATCCCAGGAAACCATTGCGACATTATGGAACCTCATGGAACCATGGGGCCATTTTGACACTTCGTTTCCTCATGTAAACAGGAGCCATTATGACACAGTGGCACCAAATGGAGCCAAAGGACCACTGTGACACTGCAGATCCAAGGAGACCGTTGTGGCATTGGGAAACCTCATGGAACCAAAAGCACATTGTGACAGAGAAAGGTCTCATAGAACCTATGATCCATTTTTACAGAGTGAGGCCACATGGAACCAATGATCCATTGTGATACTGCAGATCCAAGGAGGTCACGATGTTACTGTGGAACCTCCTGCAGCCATGGGTGCATTGTGACACTGCAGGGCCTCACCAAACCAAGGAGTCCATTGTGACACTGCAGAACCTCACAGAACCAAGGTGACCATGTAATACTACAGAACCTCGTGGAACAAAGGGTCCATGGTGACACTGCAGAACTGTCACTGAGAGTATGAAAGCTCATGGAACCAAAATCCACTGTGACCAAGGGACCATTGTGACACCGTGGAACCAAGGAGACCATTGTGACACTGAGGAACATCAGTATACCAAGGGTCCATTGTTACACTGTGGGGACTCATGGAACCAAAGGTCCATTGTGACTTTGCAGGGCCTCATGGAACAATGCAGACTATTATGATACACAGAATCACCGAATGAATGAGGTTGGGAAAGACCTTTGAGATCATCAAGTTCAAACCATGACCTAACATCACCTCATCAACTAAACCATGGCTCTGTGTGCCTCATCCAGTCTTTTTTTAAATGCCTTCAGGGGTGTTGGCTCTACCACCTCCCTGGGCAGAAGATTCCAGTGCCCAATTGCTCTTTCAGTGAACAATTTTTTCCTGATGTCAAACCTAAACTACCCTTGGTTCATCATCAGACTGTGTCCTCTTGTCCTGTCAGTGGTTGCCTGGGAGAAGAGATCAACCCCCACCTGACTACAACCTCTGTTCAGGTAGTTGTAGAAAGTCTCACTGGAGACCATTGTAGCCATTGAGGCCATTGTAGCATGGCAGGGCCTCATGGAATCAAGGGAACCACAGTGACAGTGTGGGGTTCCATGGGACAAAGGGGCCATTCTGACTCCCTGGAACCAAGGAGACCTTTGTTACAGTACAGGGGATCATGGAACCATGGAGACCATTTCTATAATTTGAGGCTTTGTTAAATCAAAGGGTCATTGTGGCACTTCAGAGCCTTGTGGAGCTAAGGGAACCAAAATGACACTGTAGGGCTCAGTGAAACCAATAGACTGTTATGACACTGCAGGGCCTTATGGAATTATGGAGATTACTGTGACACAACAGGTGATGCCCTTGAATGGCTACCTAGAACAGAGGCAGGACAAGGTTAAGAGAGAAATGTGAGTATTTTATAAAGACCTTCAATAGATATGCCTTGGGCAGTCAAAAGCCTCCCAGAGGCTTCACTCAAGATTGATGGTAGTTATAAAATTTTTTTAGAAATTATAATTTTGGTCAATTTACATATCAGGGGTTAATCCTCCAATTACAGCCTCAAGTAATAAACTCATATTCCCCTAGTTCGCTCCTTCCAATTCACTTTTGTTTATACATTTTGGAGTCTGAGGCTGTAGGGTGTCCTGGAGTTTCAGGCCTAGAGGAGTTGTTTTGTCTGACCAAAATGTGAAGACAGTTAACTAACGCTTTATATAGAGTTTCGAATCATGCCCGAAGGCAGTACGGGATTTCAAAAATATAAAGTCTAAAATCTTAAGGCATCACAGGCCTCACTGAACCAAGGAACCACTGTGACACTTTGTGGCCCCATGGAACCAAGCAGTCCATTGTGACACGACAAGGCCCCATAGAAATAAGGATTCATTTAACAGTGCAGGACCCTGTAAGGGTCGGTCTGAAGATTGCCTGATCTACCTCACAATCATCGTCAGAGACTGAGACCCTGACACCTCCACCACTTACTCTGGGCAGGAGCTGCTGGGCCTGGCTAGGGTGGATGCTTGCTAATGGACCATGTCGGGTGTGTGCTGTACTGTCACGGTACAATGAACTCGGGCAGGTACGGGGCTAGAACAGCTGTACTTTCTGCACCTGATTCTTGAAGCCATGGTCCTCTGAACACAATAGTCCATAAATCTCCCCACCTTTTGGCCAGTGGCCCTTCGCCTTGAAATGGACTATAAAATCATCACTCTCAGAAGAGACCTGGGAGACTTTCCTCTCCCCAGCGGATGGAAGACATCGCCGGATGATCCGAGGACGTCCCATCTGTTGGTAGCTATTCCCCCTCCTCTCTGTCTGTCTCTCTGTCTCTCTGTCTCTCTGTCTCTCTGTCTCTCTGTCTCTCTGTCTCTCTCTCTGTCTCTCTGTCTGTCTCTCTGTTTCTCTGTCTGTCTCCCTATCTGTTTTCCTCTCTCTCCCTACTCCATCATCCCTTTTCCCTCTCCTCCTCACTGTTACTCCAAAACTGAATTGTTGACCCTCAATAAATTGCTTTGCTGCTTGTTGCTGAACAAAACCTCGGTCTCTTGCTATTGTCCTTTGCACCCCGTGGTCAAACAAACCATCACGAGCCCCGCTCTGGTTGTGCGGACCGTGACATTAATTCTACTTCTGTTTCGCCTCCTCCCACAGGAAAACCATTAATAAATTGATAAACAGCCACGTTGTCAGGTTTGGGTTTCTGGACTGGTCATATAGGAGAGTTGAAAGAAGAATTAGTATTAATTATTGTTTCTTGGTCTTGCAAATCCTGTATAACTGGTTTGATCCCTTCTTTGGCACCAGAGGGAAGAGGGCATTGTTTCACATTTGCAGGTAATTGCACAGGTGATTTATAGCCAGCAGTGAATTTTATTTCAAGCATAATTTGCAAGCAGACAGCTTTGTGAAAGTTTTCTGAGTTGGTTGGGGGTACCAATTAAAGCTACAGGGTCTCCCCTTTCCAAGGGGTTGAGCCCCCATGCCCAATAAGCTGTGTGCTGAGTTAGGGACCATGAGCTGTGTTTGTCTCCTGTTGTTAAGAAAACCCCATGTCCCCAGTACCCACTAGTTACTTGTTCTGACAATTCAGTAGCAGTGAACAGGATTTCTTTAGTGGTTACTTGTGGGTCAAAATCCTCATCATTGATACAATTGAATTCTGGTTTAATTACAGGTTTCAAGCTAGAGCAGTAATGTTCCCCACAATTTCTCATTAGAGTTAGTTCTTTTTAAGGATTTATTTGATTAATTTCCTTCTCCTCTGTTTCTATTGGTGAGTTAGTGTGTTTTAATGTTTGGGTATGTTCTTGTCTTAAGGAGGCTTCTGAAATATTAAATCAATTCCTTAAAACATGATTCTTATTCCTTTCTTCATCTAATTGTTTTTGTAAAATTTCCACTCGATTTTGTAAGGAGTCAATAGTTGTTTGTTCCTGACTTTTTTGCTTAAGGTGGTTTTCTACAGCAGCTGTAAGACAAGCACCCAAAACTGAGCAAAGGATGGTTTTATTTCTGCCCAGTTTAAGTTTTGTATCATGTTGTAAAGAGTTTATTCTATCGATCACATTTTCTAAATTGACCTACATTCATGCTATGTTTGCACCGAAACCTTGGATTCCTTGAGTCTCTGTTATGTACATCCAGTCTCCATCTCCAGCTGTATTTCTGTTTCTGCTACATCTGCATCTCAACCATGACTCTGCCCATCCAGGGCCTCAGCAAGGACACATCCCCTCCCACCTGAAGGTGACAGACGAGCTCTGGCACCAGCTGCTGTCACTTCTTGGGGATGCAGCAGTCACCACTTGGTCTCCAAATGGGGCTCTGTGGCCAGGTCTCCATCTCAGGGCCACTGGGCTCACCAGGCTGCACTGGGACTCATGGTCCCCACTGAGCCCTGTCCTGAGAACAGCTCCCCAGCCCTGCAAGCAATCTTGGGCACCGCCAGGCCCTTGACACCACCAGGAGACCCCCAGCCTGCTTCAGGACACCTTCCCCAGCATCCCTGTGTCCCTGCAATGCAGGACTTCAGTACCAACAGCCCATGGCCATCCCAAACCCATGCAGTCCCTCTGCCCACTTGGTGTCCCCACACCTCTGAGGTGGAGCTTCCATCATCTCCCTCGGCACCACATCAGCTTACAGTGTCTGGGACAAGCTCCTGAGACCTGCTGCAGGCTCAGCTCGCTGATGCACCAGGAAGGAGCACCATGCAGCACCTGACCCCCAGCAGCAGCTCTGGACAGCCCCAGCTCCCCTCAGGCACCCCCGCACCCTGGGAGCTCCCGCCACGGGCACCGAGCTCCCGCTGCCGGGGTCCCCCTTGTGCAGGCCCGCCTGGAGCTCAAGCGCCATCTCCGATTCCCGCCTGCGCCTCCTCAGGCGGCAGCGCCGCTGCTTCTCCTCCTGCCGGCCCGTGCCGGCCCGGGCAGCTCCCAGCCACACACGGGACACGCACAGATCCTGCGGGACAGCCACAGATCCTGCAGGACAGCCACAGATCCTGCGGGTCACCCACAGATCCCGCGGGACAGCCACAGATACTGCGGGACACGCACAGATCCTGCGGGACAGCCACAGATCCTGCGGGACACCCACAGATCCTGCGGGTCACCCACAGATCCTACGGGACACGCACAGATCCTGCGGGACACGCACAGATCCTGTGGGACACCCACAGATCCTGAGGGACAGCCACAGATCCTGCGGGTCAGCCACAGATCCTGAGGGACAGCCACAGATCCTGAGGGACAGCCACAGATCCTGTGGGACAGCCACAGATCCTGCGGGACACACACAGATCCTGCGGGACAGCCATAGATACTGCGGGACAGCCATAGATACTGCGGGACACACACAGATCCTGAGGGACAGCCACAGATCCTGCGGGACAGCCACAGATCCTGCGGGTCACCCACAGATCCTACGGGACACCCACAGATCCTGCGGGACACCCACAGATCCTGCGGGACAGCCACAGATCCTGCGGGACAGCCACAGATCCTGCGGGACAGCCACAGATCCTGCGGGACAGCCACAGATCCTGCGGGACAGCCACAGATCCTGCGGGACAGCCACAGATCCTGCGGGCACTCGGCACCCCCACAGCCCGGGCTGGGGCACGCCCGGCACACAGCAACCCCACAGTGCCTGCCTGGGGACAGCACCCTCAGCATCCCCACACCTCACGGCCATGGGGAAAAGCTCTATGGGGTGCCATGGCCGGGATTTAGGAGCACGGGCTTTAGTAACCACAAATGTGGCTTCTCTGAGAAGGTGCTGGAACGTTCCTCCCCGTCCCGGCCCAAAGACCGAGCCAAGAATCGACCACATAAACAGCGACAGCATGTTCGAACAGGAGAAAAACAAAGCAAAAAAAGAAGCAACACTTCTTGCACAGTAAGTATCTTAAACATACTAGAACATATTTAAATGCAGACGTCACCCCGCTCCTCCTTCCCGTAGCAGCTCTGGAGAGGAGCTCATGACGTTTGTTTTTCTGTCAGTGTGCTCCTGACAGGGCTGAGGATCAGCCCCTCATGGCGGGACCGAAGCATTCAGTCGTTTCAAAAGGCGATTTCACTCCTCCACCACCGGCTAGGTAGCTCCCTACCTTTCAGCAGGCCGAATAAAATGCCCTCTGAGGTCCCTGTGTACTCGCACTTGGCCTGAAAGCGAGTGCAGGACGGCGATTCCTGCACGGAGGGAACACACCGCCCGCCCCACACCGCGGCCCGAGCGGGGCTGGCGCTGGGCGAGCGGGCAGTGGTTAAAAATGTCTGTGGGTCTGGCCGGGCCGGGCCGGGGCAGGCGGAGGAGGGGCTGATCCCCGCCGGCCCCGCCGCTCTCCCTGCCCCTCGCTCAGGTGCCAGCGGCGGCTCCCGGTGGCCGCTCGGACGGGGAGGGTGCCCGCGGGACAGGGGGGCACTGACCGGAGCCGTCCCGTCCCGTCCCGCAGGTGCCGGGCCCGGCAGCCTTGGGGAGGAAGCGGGGGCGAGACGGCATCGCTGCCGGAGCGGGGTTTGCCCTGGGCAGAAGCGTCCTTCGGGGAGCGGCTGGGATGCGGGGCTGCCCGCGGTGCCTCCGCCTTTGCAGAGCATCCAGGCGTGTGTGTCCCCGCGTTCTGCGGGCTGCTGGGGCGGGATGCGGGAGCGCTGCTGCGGTGCCGAGCCCGGACGGGTCGGTTCAGGTTCTCCTCGGAGTGCTTGTCTGTTTTTAAAGGTTCTCCTGTATTTTCATGGAAGATTTTTTCCTTCATTTTCACGGAAGTCGTGAGCAGAAACTGGAGCGAGTGCACACACTGCAATAGAGGGATGGTTGTGCATAGATGTAAATTAGCGTGACCTGCACATGAAAATGTCAATCTGTATAATACCTTGATTTCATTCCAGCATATGTGCCTCAGCAGAAGCAGAAATTCTCAGTTGTGTGGTATCGTTTACAGATTTTCTTCTGACAACAGGAATAGCAGCATAAACATTTGCTATTTTGTCTTTCAGCCAAGGAGTGTGTTCAAACTGGAAATGTAGGCACAAATCAATTAGGAAAAATTGTGCTTTTTCTCAAATGACCTGGGAAGGGGGAGTTTTTGGTAATCTTAGTAATACTTAAATATTGCTGCCAGTCACTGAGTACTGAAATGCAGTCAAAGCAAACATGCATTTCCTAGAATCTCCTACATCTCTGAAGTTTTTCCAAAGTACCAACTTCTCACTCTAGAGTGAGTTTAAAACCTCATTTGGAGCATATCATCAGTGCAGAAGATGCTACTTAGTTTATTGTATCAAGATGGTAACTGAGGTTTTGCAGCAGTGATTTAGAAAGCTGAATAACATAATGACTCTATTTAGGAAAAATTATTTTTCTCTGGCATGTTGGAAGACCAAAGAAAAAAACCTGAAAAAGACCAGTCTGGAGGTAACATTTGTTTCCCAGCAGATAAGCTGCAGACCTTTGGTGAAACATCTTAGATTCTGTGATTGAGCAGCATGTCTGATGTGAGACTGAAACCAAAGCTGGCTTCAGTTGCTTTGTCCACATCCCTTAATGGTATTTGTGGCCAATAGCACAATCCTGGGAGGAAAGGAGATGTAATTAGGTGTGTGTGTTCTTGAAGTGGAGGCTGTGGGTGTGCAACTCTCTGAGCTGGAGACAGAATTTAGGAAAATACCAGGCTGGGTAGCCAAAGAACTGTATTGCTTGTTACTTAGTCGCCCTGCAAATGAAATAGTGTGAGCATGTCTGGTTTGATTTCCCATGTCAAATCAGAAAGACCAGGTGGGCAGGTGTGCTCCAGATTTCTAATAAGCTGGACAAATTGTAAAGTAAGGACCAAGTCTCTGCTTGTTTACCTGTGTATCTCATGCACCTGCACAGCATCAATAGATGGCACCTTATGTAATAGACTTTATTTAATTTTTCTTACACAGCCAACCATGTGGCCTTGTCATACAATCGTGTGTGTGGTGCTCCCACAGGGGGTGAATCAGTGCCATCATTTTAGTATTGACTGATAAAATGCTATGGAGGTGCCATGGCTTTGTCTGGGCTCCTTAGTGTGTGATTTGAAGTCTGGAGTGTTACAAGTCTCTGAGAGAAAAGAGCAGTTCACAGGACTGGCAGTGAAATTTGTGCTCTTGCTCACTGATTATAGTCCATATCTGAAAAAAAATTCAAAACTACAGGCACCTGAGTGACCTGTGTGAAGTCACCTGGCTGTGTCTACTTAATTTCCCTGGAAATAGAGTTCCCCTTTTTTGCTGTATCAGGTGGTAAAAGAGTCCAGATGTGGCACAGCTCTCCAGGGGCAGGGCTGTGCACGCCAGGTTTGAGTCCCCACAGACAGAAACTGAACTACCCTTGCACTGGGGGGGAGGCCTTAGCCCTTTGTATATAAATTTCACCATTTAGATGTCTACTTCAAACTCAGCTAGCTAAATGCCATCATTTTCTGCCATCACTGGTGGAGTGGGAGTGGGCACCTGTCGGAGCTGTCCAGGGGTTACAGTGTTCAATGAGCTGTTCTGAGGTGAGCAGAAGGGTTTTTAACCAAGGATTTAACCTCTAGCAGAGTTTGGAGTGGGCTTTTGACTGCAGCTGGCAAGGATCCCCTGAACTGATGTTCAGATCACTTGGCAGGAGTTTTGCATGATTTCTCTACCTTGCTTTTTCTTATCTAAGCATATTCACATCTTATTGAGGGAACAAGTGTTTTTTGAGGAAGGTAAAAACCTGATTCTTTGTGTAGATGCCACAGTTTTAGTCTAACCAAAGATATATTGTTTTAAAACCCCAAAGTTATGTAGGTAGTACTGTAAGATGGATGTGATCCCATTTAAAAAAAAAAATTATTTTAATGGAACACATTGTAGGGGAATAGTATTTGTTTAGGTATGGACAGGAATGGTGTAGTGAAATGAGAGTCAAAATTTTAACATCCTTACTCCTGCTTAGTAGTGTCTTCCCTGATGAAGGATGCCAGTGGAATCAGATTTCAGTATGTAGCATTTACATCCCAGACTCACTGCCTGGAAGTTGATCTTGATTTGTGATATTAGCAGATTAGTTTGTCAGTAATTAGTAGTGACTTCTTGTGCTCCAGTCAGCACAGCATAAACGTAGATAGAACTGTAGTGTTTCTTCATCTGTGAGAAGAATCTGTGTCTTGATATTCCAAATGTTGACTTGTTTTAAAAAAAAAACTTACGACAGTAGTATGTACCATCTAAAGCCATTTGTCAGAAGACTAGGAGAAACATTCTGGGGCAGGATTTGCTCTCCTGGAATATCTTTATGGAGTGTGTCAGCATTCATGCTAATTAAGGCATTCAAGCTGTCTGGTCTTTCATTGATGTTTTGCCTGTGTAAAGATTTGTGGTTGATGCCTTTGGATGTGCACATTAGGTTTCTATTAAAATGTGGACAACCATCTCTTCCAGTTTGATCAGTGTCTGATTGTCAGAGAAATTAGCCCATAGTCAGCAGTGAGATACTAATTCTGAGCTCTATTTATATGCAAGAGAATGAAAAGATCCAGCAGAAAACGTAATTTTGACTTTGACATTGACTTGCTGTGTGACCTCAGGAAAGAAATGAAATCATTTTTCTATTGCTGTCAAAGAGCACCTTTCTCAGCCTACCAGATGATTATTGTTAAACACACAGAGGTGCAAGTGTGTGCAAAGTTATTTTCTCAAAGCAATTGAAAGAACTCATATTAGTGTGTCATTTTAGAATTAGGATCACTGGCACACAGAGCTGCAGCTTGTATGGCTCCAGTGTCCAGCACTGCAGCCACAGGAGATGTACAACAGCACAAGAACAGCAGCAAAAAATGATCTTGCTTTTTGTAATCTAAACCCCAAGACAAACGGAGGAAATAAAGAGAGACCATGAAATAATGAACACAGGTGTCAAGCTACAATCCTGTTATTTTTCATCAAAAGTCAATGGAAATTCATACATTTTCATCCAGCCACCTGTTCCATCTGAAACTGTGTGGCATTACTCGTGAGTGGTAGAGTTTTATGTTTCCTCCCATGTTTGCAGTTACCTTCTTTCATTCTGTGCTTGTAATTACAATGCAAGAGTTTGTTTGATGCTTACAAAACAATGTGCAACGTGACAGCTCCCAACCTCTCCAGGTTTCCACCAGAAAATGTTTCTATTTAAGTAGCAAAAAAAATTCAAAAACTACAGTTTAACTCCAAAATTTACTCCAGTGTACAGTTTTAATATAGTTTGAAGGGTACTTTCTTTATTTAAGATGAGGGCATATATTATTGCATTTATGTTTAGAGAGTATTATTGCATTCATGTTTATGGTAGAGAGTTGTACTCTGTGAAATTATAGCATCACTTGAAAGGACTGTGATGCAATAGCTTTCCAAACTGGTAATTCTATCACTGCCCTCTATCACGTGGGTAGCATCAGGCAGCTCTGGGGGAACCACAGCACTGCTGTATCCTGAGGGAACACTCTTGGCCTTGACCTGTAGGCACCTGCAAAAGCTTAAAATCAGCTGCAGCAGCTTCCAGGACCTCTCTTGCCCAGCATCCCGATGTGCATGCAGGACTGCTGTGAGGCACAGCTGGGACCCAGCGGGACAGCAGCTGCTGTCTTGTGTCCACCTAGCACCCCCTGACAGAGCCAGGGTCATCCCCAAGCCAGACAAACAATCTGGGTTCAGCAGAGAGGAGCGAGGAGCACTGGGCTGGCTCCTCTCAGGTATCTCAGCTGGGCTTGCTCCACAACACGCTCCCGTTTGAAGGCCTGCTAATGCCCAGCTGCCAGAAATGCCTGCCTTGTTCTCTCCAAGGTGCCCAGGAAGAGCCAATGAGCAGGATGCCTCGGGAGGCAAACCTTCCAAGCCTTTGCTGAGGCCAGGGACACGCCAAGATCAGCCAAGACTCTGCACATTGCCCGGCCCACACAGCCCAACTCTGTGCTGGCCCTGGCCTACAGTAGCTTCCACCAAGCAAGAGGCAATTGCATATTGCCAGGAGCTGAAACACAGCAGGCAGGTAAGATGTGAAAAGCGTGTGTACGTAAAGGCCTTTGAATTCACAACTCACAAAGAGAGCTTTGGGACTCGCAGCTGGACAGAGATGCTCCTGCTCACACCTCTGTCCAAAGGGGGTTTAACACACCCTGCTACAGGTGCTTGGCTTGGTCTCCGCAGATCCAGGCAAAATCCAAACTTGCTCTTCACAGCCTTCTCCCTTCCCCTGTCCCTCTGCGAAGGCCAGTGGTCCTCAAGGACTGAAAGGACCAGAGAGAACCAAAGGGAATGGTACGAATGGAGAGGGGAGTTTAACAAGTCTTGCCTATGTCCCAGCATCTGGCACTAGGCAGTAGCTTTGTTGTGGCAGTCAGTATCCTAAAAGCACTTTTGCTCATACAAGTTCCTAAAACTGGCGGCGTTATTCCCATGACCCACCGGGCAGTTCCGAGGAAACCCAAGTCTTTGGGTTCCGGGGGGAGTATGGTTGCAAAGTTGAAACTTAAAGGAATTGATGGAAGGGCACCACCAGGAGTGGAGTCTGCGGCTTAAATTGACTCAACACGGGAAACATCACCCGACCCGGACACGGACAGGATTGACAGATTGAGAGCTCTTTCTCGATTCCGTGGGTGGTGGTGCATGGCCGTTCTATGTTGGTAGAGACTCTGGCATGCTAACTAGTTACGCGACCCCCAAGCAGTCGGTGTCCAAATTCTTAGAGGGACAAGTGGCGTTCAGCCACCCGAGGTTTTCTGAGCTGGACAGGGCTGCTAGAGGGCGCCGTAGCGGCAGGAAAAACCGGGGTGAACAGGTCTACCCCGCTCCGGGGCAGCTGCCGAAGGCCAGGTCTACCCGGCCGGAGAGGGCGCCAGAGCGACGGGCGAAACCGGGGTGAACAGGTCTACCTCGCTCCGGGGCGGCCGTCGAAGGCCAGGTCTACCCGGCTCCGGGGCCGGCGGCGCTCGCCGGCCGCGGCCGGAGAGGGCGCCGGAGCGGCGGGCGAAACCGGGGTGAACAGGTCTACCCCGTTCCGGCGGAACTTGGTCAAATTTCAGCAGCGGGCAGGTAGACCTGTTCTCCACACCGGGCCTGGAGGTTCACCAAGGGGTCACTGTTTCTCGCTGCCTCCAGTTGTGTCATCATAGGAGGCGGCGTGCCCACCAGCGCCCCCTCGGTCTCCTTCACTTTTATTTCTTGGAGCCATCGGCGGCCTCGGTCTTAATTCTCCGTATTATGGGAGCGAGGTTATGGGCCGCATCCCCGCAGGGTTGTCCCGTCCCTGTGTCCGAGGCGGTGTTGGGCTGGCCGCGCGTGCGGTCACCAGGGCAAGAAAAGTGTACCGCCTGTGTTGGGGACAAGTCGCGTGGCTTGTCCGGGTTCCTGTACTACCCAGTTTACTGGGACAGGTGAGGCGAGAGAGATCCGATGCGAGAGTGGCTCCCCGGCCGAGGCGAGGTGTGAGGCGGGGAGAGAGAGTGAGAGAAACCGCTCCGGCCCGGCTGCCTCCGGCTTCGTGGTGGGGGGGCGGGCGCCCGCCCGCTCGCTCCCCCGGGGATGGTGGCGGGCGAGGCGGCGGCGCCTCGTCCCTTTTTCTGCCTGGCCCTAAGCCGGGGCCCGCCCGCTTCGGCGGGTGCGGCGTTTTTGGGCTGTCGGCCTGGTGCGCGGTGGCCGGCAGCCGGGGCTGGACGTGGCCGGGGTGTTTTTGGAGCCTGCCGCGGCTTTCCCCCGGCCCCTTCCCCGAGAGCCCCCCGAGCGAGCACGGTTCGGCTGGCCGAGGTGGCTGCGCCTCGTTCCCCGCTCCCGACTCGTTTGCCCAGAGTGTCTCCAAAGGGTCGCGGGGGACGTGCAGTGGGGTGTGTGGCCTCGCCTCGGCTTCGCCCGCTTGCCTGAGGGGCTCGGTGACGGGAGTCGCCCGATGAAGTTTGCGGGCCGGGGTGGCGGCACCCCGTCCGTGCCGTGTCTTGTTGAAGGCGTCCCCCTTCCTCGGCCCTAAGCCGGGGACCCGCGTAGCGGGCAGAATTTTTCAGGGGCGGCGGCCAGTCGCGGTGGCCGGCTGCGCCCCTAGTGCGGACCGAAACCCGACAGAGAAAGCCCCCGGGCGTATGTCGGAACTAGCCGGTGCGGTCGAGCCACCGTGCCCGGGTGGCCCGTGGCGTCTGGCCTGCCCTGGCTGTGGTGGTTGCCGGCGGGCTGGGTTGCGAGCGGCTCCGCTTTTTCCGATGTGCCGATGTGCGGGGTAGAGCGTGGGGGTGCCCGCCCGGCCTTCCGTTCTTTTTTTTTTCTCGCGG
>NW_024879457.1:60920-89197 GCF_009819885.2 Catharus ustulatus
ATTGGGGTGAAGTCCAAGCCTGGGGGCCACCGAATCGGTGGGGCGCCTCCCCTTAGGCGAGGAATTCCCCTCAAATTCCCGATCCGAGTCACGGCACCAAGTTGTTATAAATGAGCACAATGGGCTATTTAAGTCAATTATATAGCCAATTTATTAGTACAGAAAAGAGAAAGTAAAGTTTCAGCGCTGGGTGACAGGGGAGTCACTGCTCCTTAACTGTCACGCCGCTTGCAGCTCAGATTCCTCTTTTAAGTCTCTCGTCTTCCCGTCGAGTCCCCCTTCCGGTATCTTTTGCGCTTGCTCAGCTTGTTGCTAGGGGGTCTTTTTTCTGTCTCTTGGTGGTCGCTGACGAAGGTTCACGACATTCTTCTTCAGTGTTCTCTCTGTAACCTTGGTGCTGCAATATCTACAAGCATTCGTTATCACGCAAGCATAGCAGTTTCTGTTCTTTGCAGTTTCACAAGCAAGGCAAAAATGCAAGGATATAGTTGGGGAATGCAAGGATATGGCTAGGGCGATCACTTGTTTACACATTCTTCTCCAACAGTGAACAAAAAGGTCACTCGCTTCTCCTCACACATCCTCCTCGGGAACTGTGGGGACAGAAACGTGAGGGGAAATGGGGAAAAACAGGGGGGGAATGGGGATAAAATGGGGTGGGAGTGGGAGCACCTCAGGGGAGGTTCCGGTCCCATAGCATCATCAACAGTGAGAGAAACAGGGAAAATGGGGGAAACGGGAACAAAATAGGGGAAAAGCGGGGAAATAGGGAAAAAATGGGAAAAATCAGGGAAAGAATTGGTGAAAAAATGGGGAAAATGGAGGAAAAAAAAAAAAGAAGAAAAAATGGGGAAAAATCAGTGAAAAAATGGGGGGAATGGGGAAAATAAGGGTGAAAAAATGGGTGAAGAACTGGGGAGAAATGGTGAAAAAAATGGGAAAATATAGGGGGGAAATGGGAGAGAAGATTTCGGCCCAAACCATCATCAGCAGTGAGAGAAACGGGGGGAAATGGGGAAAATAGGGAAACTTGGTTGAAAAAATGGGGGAAAATGGGGATAAAATGGGGGAAATCAGTGAAAAAAATGGGGGAGGAGATTCTGGGCCCAAAGCATCATCCAGAGTGAGGGAAATAGGGAAAAAATGGGGGAAAATAGGGAAAAAGAGAGGGAAAATGGGGTGGGAGATTCCAGGCTCTCGTGATCACCAACTGTGAAAGAAATGGGGGGAAAATGGGGAGAAATGGGAAAAAAAGGGCGAAAAAATGAGAAAAATGGGGGAAAATGGGGAAAATCAGTGAAAAAATGGGGGAAATGGGGGAGGAGATTCTGGGCCCAAACCATCATCAACAGCGAGAGAAACAGGGAAAATGGGGGGAAAAAAAGGGAAAACTGGTGAAAAAAATGGAGGGAAATAGAGGGAAAATGAGGTGGGAGATTCCAGGCATTCATGATCATCAACACTAAAAGAAATGGGGGGAAACGAGGAGGAATGGGAAAAAATGGTGAAAATTTGTGAAAAATTGGTGGGAAATGGGGAAAAAATGGCGAAAAATTGAAAAAAAGGGGGGAAATGGGAGAGGAGATTTTGGGCCCCAGCATCGTCAACAGTGAGAGAAATGGGAGAATAAAAGAGGGAAATTGGGAAAAAATGGGGAGAAAATGGGAGAGGAGATTTCAGGCCCAAACCATCATCAACAGTGAGAAAAACAGAGGGAAAGGGGGGAAAATGAGGAAAAAATGGGGGGAAAAATATGGGAAAAATGGGGGGAAAATTGAAAAAAAAATGGGGGGAATCCATGAAAAAATGGGGGAAAATGGGCAAAATCTGTGAAAATATAAGGGGGAAAATGGAGAAGAGTGAGGGAAAATAGAGGGAAAATGGGGTGGGAGATTCTAGGCCCAAATCACCTTCCCCAACAAGTTCATCTCCAAAGAAAGGCAGGACAGAACAGATCCCAGCACTGCAGCAGATCCTCAAGTTGCCTGGGGCTGGCAAAGGAGACCTGCAAGGCACAGCCTCAGGGCCCTTCCCTCCCCTCCCCTCCCCTCCCCTCCCCTCCCCTCCCCTCCCCTCCCCTCCCCTCCCCTCCCCTCCCCTCCCCTCTCTGCTCTTCTCTGTGGCTGCACAGAGCACACAGAAGGAGACACTGACAATGCACATGGGAAGAGGATTGACAGCTAAATGCTCCCTCCTGCCACTGACAAAGATCCTGTGGGATCACTGTGGGGCACAAGAGCAGAAATTTATAGGCCAAGATTTCCAGAATCCATCAAACTTCAGAGCATCTTAAGGGAAATGACACATGAATTTTGCTTCTGGACAGTGTTTACACTTGGACAATGATTATTGTGTTAGCAAAGTGCTGCTGATAACTTACCTTCACCAAGCTCCAAGATCTTAAACCATGGCTCACCAGCATTTCCAAAGGATGCAAGTCACAACCCCAGTCTAGAAGGGGCACAGATGGGAACCACTCCATGCTGTGCTGGGATCTCCCTTACAGGCAACTGAGCACTTCTAGGGGGTGAGGTAATGCTGTGTGCCCACACTGCCCAGCAGCAGAGGTGGCAGCTCAAGGCTCAGCAGGGCTCAGCCCACAGGCACAGCAATCACCTCCTGTGACTGTGCCTGACATCGCCTCCCTTCCTGCGGCAGAGGCTGCCATGAGTCACTGCTTCCTCTGGGATGATTTACCAAAATGTGAGTATTGGTCTAACACCCATACTCAACTGTGATGGGCAAAAGGCTCTCTAACAATTTAAATTTAGAAAGTGGATGTTTATTCAGCACTGGGTAGCAGCGTGAGGCAACCCTCTAATACACACTGCACAATCCCAGGTGATCACAGGGTCTATTTATTGACAAAAGGTTCAAACAATTGCATATTCATAATAACAGCCCCTCCCATCCTCCACTTCCTATGGTAATTAGCATGAATGGCTAATTAAGCATGCGTGGTTGGCTTCTTGAATTAAGTCTGGGGTCATTTTTGTGGGGAGGGGTCTTTAAAAGAGGAAGTAAGGCGAGTCTTCCTCACCCTGAACTCTCGAGCCTTTCTATCAATGACAATACAAATGACTTTTGGGCGAACTCCATTTTCCTTCTCTTTGGGACTTTGAGTAAGCTTCTTGTTGCAATTGTTTGTGTTTCTTTGAATCTGGTTACTGGTTTCATCTTTTCCCATTGCAAGCACAGCTGAGCAAACACAAAATGACAGGCAATCAATTAAGTTTCAGATAATGATCTCAAGCCTGGTTTCTCCTACCTAACTTTGAGCTTTTAATTATTTTCACCAGGGCCTATTTATCCATCTGCCTTTAAATTAACTGAAGTAAATAACTCACTTTTAACTAAATTCCTCATTTCCCTAAGATTAGTGTTTCAGTAATTCCATGGTTTTTGATGGAATTTGGGAAGGGAACTGGCAAATTTTAAATTCCCAATGCACAGAACGCCTTAATTCCATAGTTTTAGTATGAAACTGGGAAGGAAGTAGGGGGATTCTAAATTTCCAACACTCTGAATGCTGTAAATCCAAGGGTTTTGTGGGAATTTTAGAGGACATATGGAGGATTCGAAAATCCCGACACCTGGAATGATGCTATTCTATGGGAATTTGGGAAGGGAGATGGAGGATTTGAAATTATGAATGCCTGGAATACCGTCATTTCATGGTTGTGGTGGGAATTTGGAATGGGAACTGAAAGATTCTCAGTTCTCAACACCCAAAATGTCATTATTCTGTGGCAGTTTATTGGGAATTTGGGACAGGAACTGGAGTATTCAAAATTCCCAACACCTGAAATGTGGTTATTCCATGGGAATTTGGGAGGGGAGCTGGGGAATTCAAAATTCCCAACATCTGGAATGCTGTAATTCCATGGTTTTGGTGGAAATTTGGGAGAAGACCTGGAGGATTCTAAATTCCCAATGCCAGGAATGTTGTAATTCCACAATTTTAGTGGGAAATCTGTGAATGAAGCAGGAGTATTCTAAATTCTCAATGCTTGGAATGCTGTTATTCCATGGGAATTAGTGATGGGAACTGGAGGGTTCAAAATTCCAAACACTAGGTATGCCATTATTCCATGGGAATTTGGGAGGAGAACTGGAGGAATCTAAATTCCCAATGCCTGGAATGCTGTAATTCCATGGATTTAGTGGGAATCTGGAAGGAGAGCTGGAGGATTCTAAATTCCCAACGTCAGGAATGCTGTAAGTCCATTGTTTCAGTGGGAATCTGGGAGGGAAGCAGGAGGATGCAGAATTCTCAATGCCCAGAATGCCATGATTCCATGGGAATTTGTGAAGGGTACAGGATGGTTCAAAATTCCCCACACGGGGAGTGCCATTATTCCATGGGAATCTGGGAGGAGAACGTCAGGATTCCAAATTCACTATCCCTGGAATGCTGAAATTCCATGCTTTTGGTGGGAATTTGGGAGGAAAGCCAGAGGATTCTAACTTCCTAAGACATGGAATGCTGTTATTCCTTTGGAATTTGATGAAATTTTAGGACGACTTATTGGGGATTCTAAATTCTCGACACCTGGAATGCCATTATTCCATGGGAATATGGGAGGGGAACTGGAGGATTCAAGATTTCCAATACCCATAATACTGTTATTCGAAGGGGATTTGGGTGGGTGGCTGGAGGACTCCAAATTCCTCGTGTCAGGAATGCTGTAATTCCGTTGTTTTAGTGGGAGTCTGGGAGGGCAGCAGGAGGATTCTAAATTCTCAGCGCCCGGCATGCCGTTATTCCATGGTTTCCAAGCATTGCCCACCAAATCCAATCCTGGACCTTCAAATCCAGCTTTTCACCTTCAAATACAACCTTTGATCATCAAATCCAACCCTGGACCTTCAAATCCAACTTTTCACCTTCAAATACAACCTTTGATAACTAAATCCAGCCTGAGATGGCATGGCATCGCATGGCATGGCATGGGATGGGATGGCATGGCATGGCATGGGATGGCATGGCATGGCATGGCACGGCATGGCATGGGATGGCATGGCATGGCATGGCATGGCATGGGCCCAAGCTGGATGCAGGCACCAGCCCTGAGGCCCAGCTCTGCCACTCACCCTCCTGCGCTGCCTGGAACGGCACCACCCCTTCAGTCTCCTGTGCTGGGGCAGCTCCAGGGCTCTCTTCCTCCTCCTTCACCCAGGCCACCTTGGGCACTCTCGGGGGTCTCTGCTCCATGGCTGTGACTATCCAGTCATGGCTACTTGCAGAGAGATGCCTCGGAAAGCTCCGAGTCAGCAAGTCCTGCAGTTGTGCCTGGAGGGCACCTGCAAGAGAGAAGCCTCAGGAAGGCCACAGGACAGCAGGTCCTTGTGAAACAGTTAACGAGAGACTGCACATGCCTAGAGGAGAAATGTGAAAAGGCCATGACCATGAAGATGTCCAGCCTTCATCAGGGGAGCACTGAGCAACTCAGACATGGAGCCTTCCTCAGTGCCACCACCAGAGCGCACTGCGCCTGTGCTTCACCAGTGCTAATGAAAATAGTGAGTTTTAGGGAATAATTTGCAGGACCACACCTTTTCTAAGGAAAAGTATGAATGTGTTTTAAGTATAACCACGTATTGTAATTTCTGTGTGCATGGCTGTGCGCTTTTAGAAGTGAATAAAGCAAACACCCACTTCTTGGACCTTGTCTCACAAGTTTCTCTTGGTCTGGTTGGGGCGATTCTACAGGGAACACCACCTGGCTGGTGGTCATCCCAAACCCCAGGGCACAGACAAGGAACGCGTGGGCCAGGGCACGAATGCTGCTCTGACCCCTGGGGCCTGGTGAGCACTGAAATCAGCAGGTGTGGCAGAGTCCCAGCCCAAGCAGAGCTGCCACAGCCAGAGGGAACCAAAGCCCACGTGCACTGGGGCACCCTCTTCAGGCACCGGTCTCACAGGGATCCCCACAGCTCTGACCCCTGCCCACCCGCTCTGTCACCAGCACAAAGGCTTCAGCAGAACCACCAAAGGCCAAGGGGCTTCTGGCCATTTTCCCTGCAACACTGCACGCCTGGGCAGCTTGCTGAGCACAAGCACCCTTTTCCCCTCTTTCCTGATGCCCTGCAGACCCTGGGCAGCAAAAGAAAGCACATGGGAGTCTGTCTATTCTAACATATCCTATATTTATACGCTAAAGTGAAACACAAAGAAGAAAAGAACAATCTCTAAAAAAAGAAAATTCCTGCTGGCTCAGGTGGCCCCAGGAGATGGAGCCTCCCAGATCA
The DNA here is from genome assembly GCF_009819885.2 of Catharus ustulatus. Lineage (NCBI taxonomy): Eukaryota > Metazoa > Chordata > Aves > Passeriformes > Turdidae > Catharus > Catharus ustulatus. The sequence continues at coordinate 67,173 of NW_024879457.1, forward strand.
GCTCTGCACAGAGCTCCAGCAGCGCAGCCAGCTGAGCCTTGACAGACGAGGCCGTGTCTTCCATGCCTGGAGGAGCTGATCTCGCAGCCTCTGCAACCTGGATTTTGGAGGCTGCTCTATTGTCCGGAGAATGTACAAAGTTTGAACTGCCAGGCTTCCGACAGCAACGCTGGGGTCGTCTGCCATGTCTTCAAGGGCTGGAAGAGAGAGGAACAGAGCCACAGTCAGATCCCAGATCTGCAGGCACCCGAGGAGATCCCCCTGTGCCAGGGCCATCCCAGCCTGCTCTAGCCATGGCCTGGAGGGATCAGGGACCAACAGGATCAGCCCAAAGCTGCTGGCCACGAATCCCCCAAGTGCCCGTAAAATCTCTGTGTGCTCTGCCCATGCCACCCCCCGTCAGCACGGGGAGCAGAGCCCTCCCCACCCAGACCAGGGCCTGCAGCTCCTCCTGCCAGCCCCCGCTGACAGCCCGCTGCCCTCACTCACCTCTGAAGATCAGCTGCAGCTCTTCCTGCTGCCCCCTCAGGTACCGCCCGGCGAGCCCTGCGAACACAGAGCCTGTCACGGCCCCAGCGGCACAGCTCCCTGCCCGCAGAGCTGCCAGCCCTGTGGCCACTCGCCCTCCTGGCCCGGCAGGGCTCAGCCCGGGCCCTTGCCGCATGCTGACGCCCGAGGGCACGGCTGCGAGAGGGCGGCAGCAGCCCCGAGGGCAGCAGGGGCTCCGTGGTGCCAGACCCGGATGGCGCTGCCGGGGCAGCAGGCGGGGCTGGGGCCGAGCTGCGGCGGGGCGGGGAGGGAGCCCGGGCTCACCCATGAACCTGATGGCCGCCTCTCGCAGGGGCTCCTGTGGGCTCTGCAGGTACGGCAGGGCCTGGCGCAGGTGCTCGGCCGCTCGGCTACTGTCCTTGGCCAGCTGCAGAGAGCGGTGGCAGGGAAGGGTCGGGCTCTGTCCCTTTGCCAGGCGCTGCCCGCGCCCGGCCCCGGCCTCCCCAGCCCACACAGCCCTGAGGCGCGGCCAGCAGCCACTGGCGCCGGGCTCTGCAGGGGCAGAGGGCCGGGTGTGCCCAGGGAGCTGCGGTGCCGCCCTGCCCCACAGCCCCGCTGGGCCGGGGCTCCGTGGGCACTCGGCTCGGGCCCACAGGAGCCTGGAGAAGAGCCCGTGCGGCCCCTGCGTGCAGCGCTGGGCAGGGCCACAGCTGCCAAGCGCACACAGTGAGCACCGCGCTCAGGGGGCTTCTCCAGGCTGAAGCTGGCACTTCCAGGCCGTCCTTACCAGGTACTTGGCAAACTTCCAGAGTTGCTCCTCCTTCGGCAGCTTTTTGACATCCCTCTTCCTCAGGAATTTGGCTGCACAGTGCAGCGTTTCCCAAGACGCCTGGAGAGCAGCAGAGATGCAGAGATGGCCCCACAGCCCAGGGCACAGGACCCACATCCCTGTGCCAAGGCCTGGAGGAGGCTGCAGCCCGCCAGGCACCAGAGCAGGAGGCAGCTGAGCCCCCTCCAAGGGGGACACCAGCAGCCCAGGAATCCTCACCTCTGCCACACGCGGATTCTCATCGTGGCAGTGGAAGAACAGTGGGACAAGACTCTGGTGCACTGGATTCTCCAAAAGCTTTTCTCTCTTTTCCATGTAATATTCCATTAGACCTTGGAAGAGCCTTATGGAGAGAAGCTGCACCTGGCTATCATCCTGTATGAAAGGAAGGAAAAAAGACCCCAACATTGGCTGATCCAGGCCCATTTCAGCACTCACCTTGAAATCCATAGGGCACCAAGTTTCCGAGAAGCACCCAGGGGCCATGGGCTGGGGCACAGAGCCTTACGGTGTCAAAGAAAGGCAAGAGCGCCTCAGCCAGCTGCAGTGCCATCGGGTTTGGTAGCAGGATGTGTTTGTGCAAGCATATAAAGGTGAGTGCGATGAGCGTCATCCTAACGATCTCTGTGTCCTTGTCCCACAGTAGGTCCATGAGGCTTTCAGTCAGGCTCCACATTTTGAAAGCCTGTGTGGAACACAAGTCTGTGAAACGCTGCCCTGCTGCCTCAGACCCCAGAGGCCAAAGGCCTGTCCCAAAGCACTCGGGCAGCTGAACCAGGAGGCAGAAGAGCTGGGAGCAGCTGCCCCAGCACCCGGAGCCCAAGGGGCTGCTTTCCCCAGTGCAGCTTCAGCCGCTGCCCCCTTCTCACCATTGAGGGATCACCAATGAGCTCCAGAAGGGCTCTGAGCGCCAGGCAACGCCTCTCCCTGCACTCGCTTTGCAGGTACCTTGATGATATCTTTACAACACTTGCACCACATTCACCTGGGTCCAGGCACCTGAGGACCTGAAAGGCACAAGGCAGTGACAGCGGACCTGGTCCGCAGGGGCCTGGAACCGCACAGGGCTGGGCCCAGACAGCAGCACAGGCTCAGGCACTGTCCCAGGCAGCTGTGGCTACCAGAGGGCAGAGAGCTGGGAGGCAGCTCAGAGAGGCAGCACTGGCCACCAGGCTCACCTCCACAAGAAATGCCATGGCAGGGAGATCCCAGCATAGCTCCTGTGCGCTGAGCAGCTGGAGGAGGTGGAGTGCAATACTGGCACACAACCTTGTAGAAACACGGCGCATCTCCCTAGCAGGCCAAAAAAGAAACCAGGATCCTGAGCTGAGGGGGGCAAACCTCTCCCAGGATAGGCTCACAGAGCTCTGGTCTTTCCCCACCATAATGCAAGGGGGCCTGGGCCCGTTGGGAGGCGGCTGCTCCTGGGTACCCTCCTCTCCCAACCTTTTCCAGTCTGCTTGGCCGTCCCTTGGTGACAAGGCCCTCTGGCCCATGACCACAGGCACTGTGTGGGCCCCCCGGTGCACAGAGCACAAATGCTGGGTGCAGTGGAGAAGGGGATCTCACCTGGCCAGCAGACCCACGGCATAGTGGTGGGTGTCAACACAGAGCAGCGTGTCCCAGCCACGCTTGCGCTCCATGGCCATCACCACATCCTCACACTGGAGAAAGTTGAGCAGGGACTTCAGGGTCCACACTGCCAACCTGTGTGCAGAGCAAAGCTCAGGTCACGCTGGGAGCACTGGCTCCTTCCCTGGGGACATGGCAGGGACAGAAGGACTGGGATGGAGAACCTGTTGGGGCTGGTGGTGAGGCCGTGTTCTTCTTGGCATCCCTTCCACAAGATCTCCACTTCCTCTGGCATATCCAGAGTGCTGAAGCACACTTGGAAGAGTAGATGCACAAATAGGCGGGGGAAATAAATCACCATTATATGCGGCCACCTGGAGGGCACCTGGAGGATCTTCCACATCACCACAGTTGCCTGCAAAGGACAAAACACCCCGAGGCAGCGCTCAGTGCCGAGGTGTCCGTGCGGCAGGACCTGAGCGTGGCAGGGAGCGGCCAGGGGAGACACAGGGGGAGCACCGGGCCTGGTGCCCCTGAAGCTGCCCCTAGGCCAAGATTCAGCCCAGCACCTGAGGCTGGGAGATGCAGTGGGGGAAGGAGGGTTCCAGAAACTCACAGCCAGGGGAAAGACATCCGTTGTGTCCCCATCAGAGGTGCATGTGCTGTGCCCAGGCCAGTGTGCCAGCACATCCAGGAGTATGCGCATCGCTGCCTCCACAGTCCTGCTCGAGGACATGATCGTCGTCCACATGGTCATAGCAGCTCTGTGGGGTCAGAGCTCTGTCTCAGTGCAGTCTCAGACACAGCACCGTGGCCTGGGCAGCAGCAAGGACCTGAGCTGGCTGCCAGCTCTGCCTCTGCCCACTGCCCCTGACCAGCAGCATGCAGGCAGCCCAGCCCAGTGGGGACAGGCCCCTGAGGGGCAGGGAGGGAGCATGGCAGCAGGCTCAGGGGTTGACATGGCAGGGCTGGGAAAGGGAGCAGCCAGAGGGCCCTGGAACTCTCTCTTGGTCAGACACCTGGAACAGGCTGTACAGGGTAATGGGCTGGTGAGCCCTGAGCCCTCTGGACAGGTGAGCCCCATACCTGTCACACGATGGGGCCACACGCAGGAGAGTCATCACCACATCTGTGGGCTGTGCCTCGGTGAGATCCAGCAGGGTCCTGTCCAGCCTGTGCTCAGCAGACTCATTGGCCATGAGCCACTGGTGAAAGTATCTCACCATGGCAGGCACCTGCAGAAGGTACAGGGAGACTTGGAAAGCTGCCAGAGGGAGTCATGTGCCCAGCTTCCCTAGAGAAGTGCTTCCCTTCCCAGCACACTGCGATGGCCTCAAAGGTTACAGGGACCAGCAGGCCCAAGTGGCTTGGGAGGCCGCTTGACTCATGGGGGAATCAAACCCTGGCCACAGGCTGCTTACCTGCTCTGGAATGGAAACACTCTTCTCCACAAGTAAATCCAGCAGGGCAGCACTGGTGTCAGTGGTGTAGACGTCACCATTTTCCATGATCCCAAGGCCCATGACGCTGTTCTCCTCCTGCAAAATGCACTTGGTGAATTTGCATGTCTGGCAGGAGAACGAAGGGCAAGAAACCAGGGCTGTTCCATGGAGTGCTCCAGGCATGGTGCTGGGCTGAGCAGTGACAGCAGGCCCAGCCCAGGTGGGGATGGCTGCAGGTACCTTCAGTGCTCTGCACAAGCGGCCATAGGCAGGGTCCTGCTCTTGTGTGCGGTCCATGGCTGCACCTGGCAAGGAGCAAGGAAAGCAAGAGCTGAGGGGCTGCAGGAGAGGCCGGAGAACACAGCCCAGGCCTGTGCTCCCCAGGCAGGAACAGCCCCAGGATGCCCCAGGGGATGGAGCACGGGTGCTGCGGGGTGTGTGCCCAGCCCCTCTTCTGTTCTGTCCATGGGTGTGTCCATTGGATGGGCTGGGCTGGGCTGGGCTGGGACGAGACGGGACGGGACGGGATGGGACGGGATGGGATGGGATGGGATGGGATGGGATGGGATGGGATGGGATGGGATGGGATGGGATGGGATGGGATGGGATGGGATGGGATGGGATGGCATGGCATGGCATGGCATGGCATGGCATGGCATGGCATGGCATGGCATGGCATGGCATGGGCCCAAGCTGGATGCAGGCACCAGCCCTGAGGCCCAGCTCTGCCACTCACCCTCCTGCGCTGCCTGGAACGGCACCACCCCTTCAGTCTCCTGTGCTGGGGCAGCTCCAGGGCTCTCTTCCTCCTCCTTCACCCAGGCCAGCTTGGGCACTCTTGGGGGTCTCTGCTCCATGGCTGTGACTGGATTCATGGCTACTTGCAGAGAGACGCCTCAGAAGAGCTCTGAGTCAGCAAGTTCTGCAGTCGTTTCTGGAGGGCACCTGCAAGACTAAAGGCCTGGGAAGACTACAGGACAGCAGGTCCTGTACTCTAGTGTCGAGGGCTGCTGCCAGAAGGACAGGAGACTCCTTGTCAAGGATTGTGGTCAGCAAATCCCACAGACTGGTCTTGAGGTCACCTGCTGGAATAACACCTCGGAAAAGCTCCGGATCAGACACGAACGAGTGCGCTGTGCGGGGGCTCCTCACAGCACCGCTCTGGCGCGTCCTGTCCCGTCGCGTGCTCTGAGCACTGTGGCGTGGCCGTGTCACCTTCAGCTCCTATATCACCACATGTCACAAAGGGTTCTGTGACACCCTGTCCTGTTCCATGCCATGGTGACCATGCTGCACCGTGTCACAAAGGGCCCTTGCACACACTGCCACCTGCCCTGGGGACACCCTGAGCGCACCCAAAGGGGCCCAGGTTGGAAGGAATCCCTCACCCCAAGTGTCTCAGGCAGCCCGGGTCTCTAGGAACAGCTCAAATCATCAGCAAATGCTGCCCTGCTCTGCGGGCTCAGCGCATTTAGGAATCCTCAATTCAGGAAAGCTTTCCTTCCTAATTGCTCAACCCAAGTAGCTCCAAAAAGTTGCAAACTTCCCAAATTCATTGGCATGGCCTGAGAATGTGAAAGATTTGGAAGTTTGCTTCCCATCTCAAAGCAGCAACTCATTTGCCTTAATGTCATCTCTTGAGAGTCACTTTACAAAACAACACTACACAGAGGCAAAAAAAAGCCATTCTTTGGTTTCCAAAGGGTTTTCAATGAAGAGAAAACATCGTAATTCTATGAAGGAATAAAAGGTCTCAAGGAATGAAAGTCCACTCAGTGTTCCAAAATTAGCCCAAATGAATGAGTAGATTACAAAATGGCTAATCCTCCTCCAGCTACAGATATCTAAGTGGCTCATAAAGTACAGCTGCCCCCTCTTCTTCCCTGCAGGAGAATCAGAACCACTAGCAGGAAAAATCACAGCTATTCCTTCTGCCCTCCAAACCCAAAGCTGTGTCAAAGCACAGATGCTGCCTTCAAGCTGACTCCCAATTCCAGCCCAGACCTCTCACCTTCCAGACAACTCCTTCCCCAAGATGCCCACCAACACCAACCCCCCTAAACAGCCCCACAGAAGCCCTCAACAGCCCTCCAGGACCCCCAGCTGTCCCCATCCCTCTGCAGAGCTTTCCCAGCCTCCAGTAGCCCCCCTGGTTCCATGCAGGTGCCATAGGATGGCACTCAGGAGGATCTACTGAGCCAGAGTCATCCCAAAACCAGACAAACGAACTGGGTTCAGCAGAGAGAGGAGCAAGGAGCCCTGGGCTGGCTCCTCTCAGGGTATCTCAGCTGGGCTTGCTCCACAACACGCCCCCGTTTGAAGGCCTGCTAATGCCCAGCTGTCAGAAATGCCTGCCCTGTTCTCTCCAAGGTGCACAGGAAGAGCCAATGAGCAGGATGCTCGGGAGGCAAACCTTCCAAGCCTTTGCAGGGGGCAGGGACACGCCAAGATCAGCCAAGACTCTGCTCGGTGCCCAGCCCACACAGCCCAGCTCTGTGCTGGCCCTGGCCCACAGCAGCTTCCTCCAAGTGAGAGGCAATTGCACATTGCCAAGAGCTGAAACACAGCAGGCAGGTAAGATGTGAAAAGTGTGTGTATAAAGGCTTTTGAATTCACTGTTCTCAGAGAGCATTGGGGCTCACAGCTGCACAGAGATGCTCCTGCTCCCACCTCTGTCCAAAGGAGGGTAACACACCCTGCTGCAGGTGCTTGGCTTGGTCTGCGCAGGTCCAGGCAGATGCCAAACCTGCTCTTCACAGCCTTCTCCCTTCCCCTGCCCCTCTGCCAAGGGCAGTGGCCTCAAGGACTGAAAGGCCCATAGAGAGCCAAAGGGGGACACTTGCACCTACCTCACTGGGAGCTCCTTGGGAAGCACTTTCCTTAAGAAGCAAGCCCCTTTTCTCCAAAGGTGTTTCCCCAAATGTGTAGCTTTCCCTGGGTACACCAACACACTCTTAAGAAGCCCTGGCAATGCTGAATTACTTCTGGGCCTTTCAGAACAGGCACTGCAGCTCTAGCTCGTGTTCCCCCAAGTGTGTTTCCAGGTGGAGGTTCAGACATGCAGCCCCAGGCCCTCTACAAACACAAGCTGCCCGCTGCCTCTTCACCTGCCTCAGCTCCTGCCTGCGGTCACAGCAGCAAACCCAGGCTGTTCCTGGCCAGAGACCAGAGCCTGCTCCCACAGGATGCTCTCTACAGAATCTTGCAGGACTCTGGGCTCTGCATGCAGCATTTTTCATGCCCGCTCTCAACCGGCTTTGGCACACAGAGCACAACCTGGCTGGCTCTGCCATCAGCACACACTGGTGGAGGAAGGAGCAGCAGGGGCTGTTTTGCAGCCATGCCCAAGAGACACTGGAAGGGTGCCCTCCCTCTGGTCTCACTTGGCTTTCTGACTGGGTCTGAGGCAGGGGCTGCGATTCCTCACTTGTGGGGACCTGAACGGCACCCAGGATCCCGGCACTGCCTGACAGCGCTCTGGACACTGCCATGGTCACGCGTCCGAGTCTCGGGCACTGTGCTGCTGTTTCATGTGCTCTTTGACACACCCAAAGCTCTCTGTGAAGCCCTGCTGATCTCTGGTGCTGCCCTCTTGCTGACCCTGTGCAGGGATGGAGCATTGCTGTGCTTTCAGGAAGCTGTTCTTGAAACCTTCCAGCATTCCAAGCTCCTTTGCGCTCCGTGGATGTTTGCCATGGGATCCCTCCCAGCTGGGTTCAGAGCACACTCAGGTGCAGTGGCTTTTCTAAAACCCAGGGGTGTCAGGGTGCTCAGCAAGATCTTGAACTGCACAGTGTTGTGGAACTGGAGCTTCAGCACACAGACCTTTCCAGCCTGATCTGCCCTCGTTCCTCTGCGTCTCTGCACAAAATGCAGCACGGAAGAGAACGGCAGGAGGGGCCTGTGTGTCCCAGGGCTCCGGATTTGTGCTGCTACAGCTCCACAGAGATGCAGGCAAAGTGAAGAGGTCAAATTGTTTATTGATATAAGGCAAAACAAAGGGATGAGCTTGAGAGGGAAAAAAGGGATGGGCATGGTCTTGAGGGCAGGAGGGAGGGAGCTGTCAAAAGGGTGGAGTAAGGTGGAAGAGGACAAAGGGATGGGCACCGTCTGAGGGATGGAAGGAGGGAGCAGTCAAAAGGGAGGAATAGTGGAGGCAAGAAGAAAGGATGGGCAGTGTCTGAAGGCTGGAGGGAGAGAGCTGTCTACAAGCAGGGAGAGGGCTGAAGCCATGTGAGCTTCCACACGCTCAGCTGTGCCTGCAGCTCCAGCTGGTCTCTTCTGGTCTCAAGTCACCTCATCTTCCACGGCACCTGGAGCTCTTAATGGGATGCTGGTTCTTCTGAGCCTGCAGATGAGCATGGCTCTGCAGCTCTTTCAGTGAATAGCTGTTGAACAACTGTGCTTGTCTGGGAAGGGCTGTCATCTCTCCTCAGAGCTTGAATGGCTGGGAGACAGAGAAACTGAGCCACGATCAGAGCCCAAATCTGTGGGAATCCAAGGAGACCTTCCTGCCAGGGCCATCCCAGCCAGCTCTTGCCATGGCCACAAGAGAGGAAGGGCCAACGGGATCAGCTGCAAGGTGCTGGCCATGAATCCCCCCTCACATGAGTCCCTGAAATCTGTGTGTGCTCTGCCCACACCACCCTTTGTCCACAGAGGGAGGGAAGTCCTCAGCAGCCGGGGCAGGGATTGCAGGGATGGGATGGGATGGGATGGGATGGGATGGGATGGGATGGGATGGGATGGGATGGGATGGGATGGGGCCATGCTGGCAGCAGCTATCAGCCCTGTGCCCAGCTCTGCCACTCACCATCCTGCTTTGGCTGGAATGGCTACAGTTCTTCAGGGTGAGAAACTCCAGGGCCTTTCTTTTCTCTCCCCCTGAACACTTCGAGCAGGCCAAGAAATCTGCCCACCATGTCACAGTTTGGCCTCAAGGGCACCTTAAAGAGAGATGCCTTAGAAAAGCTGTGGGGCAACAAGCCGTGCAGTTGTGCCTTGAAGGCACCCATGACAGAGAAGCCTCAGGAAAGCTGCAGGACAGCAAGTCCAGCACTCTGGTCTTGAGGGCTCCTGCCACAGGGACAGGACACTCCTCATAAATTATTCAGGCAGGCAAGTCCCATGGTCTGGCAGCGAGTGCACGTGCAAAAGAAAAGCCTTGGGAACGCCAGGGGCCACCACCCAAAGTGGCCCAGGTAGGAAGGAATCCCTCACCCCAAGATCTACTGCAGCCAGATCATAAATTGCATATAATTGATCCTGGTGATGGGTGTATGTGAAGAATTTTGCAGGTGATCCTCTTCAAGTAAAGTGGCACGGATCTATCCAGGTGCTCCTGACTACCTTTACATCTGTTTGAGTAAAGGAAAGACCCACCTGGATTCACTGCACCCCAGTGAAGAAATCACCAACTAAACCCTGGATGACCAAACCTGTTGGAGATCATGGACTAAAACTGAAATTCACTCATAAACCATTAAATTCATATTGCATTTCATATTGCATTTCTTCATTGATTATACTGTCCCTGCCTTCGATGTTATCAGCCATGTAACAGTAATAGGAACCACAGCTAATTATATCAGAGTCAGGGATTGCTGGCTTAGCAGAGAGGTGCAACAGTGGAACCTTCCCTTAACAGGGGCACCATCAAGCAATTGGTCACATTTGAACCCCTAGAGCTTACACCACGCTAGTGCTCAATGCAGACAGGCAGGATCTTCCTTGGGAAATCCCTTTTCCAATTCCTACCTATCAACAAGTCACTCACATACACAGGGCTGAACAGCTCTGGAGCAAATCTCAGCAACTTTTCTGGTAACACAACTGGGTGGGTCAGCGTCACTCAGCCCACGTGGGCAAACTGTCTTCTTGATAGACATAGCAGGAGTGAGTCTGAGAGGATTAACACCAGCTGCCACCTTCCTGATGCATATTGGTGCCTTTGTGGGAATGGAATAGGATGAAAACAATTACCAGGTAACTGGACTGGCCAATGTACCATGGGATACCTTCTCCCTCAGTTGCAGGTTACAAATCAAGCTAATGAAATTGCAGGGGGTGTTCAAGAACTATGGAAGAACAGACTACAACAGCACCCAATAACCCACTGGTGTGATACAGCACCAGGCTTCACAGATTTGTTAGGGCGTTCCTCCCAAATTTAGGAATTGCACAACTGGAAAAGGCCATTTCAAGCATCTCAGCCAAAATAGAACTGATTGCTAATTCAACAGCAGATACCTTAAGAAGACTACAAACTGAAATAAACTCACTAAAAGAAGTAGTCTTTCAAAACCTCATGGTTTTAGATGTGGTAACAGCCAAATGGGAGGAGTTTGTATTCTAATTTATACCAGTTGTTGCACTTCTATAGATCAGTCAGGGCAAACAGCAGAGGATATCCATAGCATTTGGCAACATGCAAAAGTACTCCCTGAAGCGACCAAAGACATTGCATCTTGGAGTAAACATTTGTGGGCATTTCTAACATCTTGGCTACCTAATCTGAAATTCTGTAGGAATTTTAGGAATTGGAATACCAATCTCAGGAACCTGCATGACAAGCAAATGTTCTGTATGGTATTGTAAACACACTGCAACCATCATGAATGGGAACAAAATAAAATGAGATAAAGGATTGAAGCAGGTATTTTGAGGCCACACTAAGACTGTAGTTGCAAAATAAATTGCAAAGGAGAAAAGAAAGGGCAGAATTGATGTCTAGGCAATGAGATAATGATTGAGCTCCACAAAGCTGTACCTGTGCAGAAAGAAGGAGTTATGTTGTAATAAGGCATGTGAAAGAAGCAGTTTTTGAAAATCAGCAAATTGAGCAGAACAAGCTAACTGCAAAAGCTAACCACTGGCTATTTGAGCAGACAATTCTAGAGAGCCTGCCCAGGAAGCAGGGGTGGAAAGCTCAAGCCTGAGGAAGACTTCTGAGCCTTCATCCAAAATGACCAGCCCCTGAGCCTCATGAGGACCTGGTGCAGAAATCACGCATGTGTTACAAGGGCTCAGGTCCCCGCTGCTGCTCAGGCCACGGTGCTGTGTCTGAGACCACCCTGAGACAGAGCTCTGACCCCACAGAGCTGCAATGACCATGTGGACAACCATCATGTCCTCGAGCAGGACTGTGGAGGCAGTGATGCAGATACTCCTGGATGTGCTGGCAGACTGGCCTGGGCACAGCACATGCACCTCTGATGGGGACACAACGGGTGTCTTTCCCCTGGCTGTGAGTTTCTGGAACCCTCCTTCCCCCACTGCATCTCCCTGCCTCAGGTGCTGGGCTGAATCCTGGCCTAGGGGCAGCTTCAGGGGCACCAGGCCCGGTGCTCCCCCTGCCTTTCCCCTGGCCTCTCCCTGCCTCGCTCGGGCCCTGCCGCACGGACACCTTGGCACTGAGCGCTGTCTCAGGGTGCTTTGTCCTTTGCAGGCAACTGTGGTGATGTGGAAGATCCTCCAGGTGCCCTGCTGGCCACATATCATGGTGATGTATTTCCCCTGCCTCTTTGTGCACCTGCTCTTCCAAGTGTTCTTCAGCACTCTGGATATGCCAGAGGAGGTCGAGATCTTGTGGAAGGGATGCCAAGAAGAACACAGCCTCGCCACCAGCCCCAACAGGTTCTCCATGCCAGTCCTTCTGTCCCTGCCATGTCCCCAGGGCAGGAGCAGTGCTCCCAGCGTGACCTGAGCTTTGCTCTGCACACAGGTTGGCAGTGCGGACCCTGAAGTCGCTGCTCATCTTTCTCCAGTGTGAGGATGTGGTGATGGCCATGGAGCGCAAGCGTGGCTGGGACACGCTGCTCTGTGTTGACACCCACCACTATGCCGTGGGTCTGCTGGCCAGGTGAGATCCCTGCTCTCCACTGCACCCAGCATTTGTGCTCTGTGCCCGGGGAGCCCCACACAGTGCCCCACACAGTGCCTGTGGTCCTGGGCCAGAGATCCTTGTCACCAAGGGATGGCCAAGCAGACTGGAAAATGCTGGGAGAGGAGGTGCCCACAAGAAGCTGCCTCCCAAATAGCCCACATTCCCTTGCAGGATGGTGGGGGAAGACCAGAACTATGTGAGTCGGTTGTGGGAGAGATTTTTTCTCCTCACTCAGGCTTTGGTTCCTTTTTCCTCCTTTCAGAGCAATGTGCTGTTCATCCATACCCTTGTGTTCTGGGATTGCATTGTACCTTCCCAGGCTGCTCAGCATGGAGATGCCATTCTGGGATTTCCCTGCCCTGGCATTCCTTGTGGAGGTGAGCCTGATGGCCAGTGCTGTCTCGCTGAGCTGCCTCCCAGCTCTCTGCACGGTGCCCGTGCCCTGTGCTGCTGTCTGGGCCCAGCCCTGTGCGGTGCCAGGCTCTTGTGGGCTCGGTCCCCTGTCCCTGCCCTGTGTCTTTCAGGTCCTGCAGTGCTCGAATGTGACTGAATACGGGCCAAGCCTCCTGGAAATCATGACAAAGAACCTGCAGAGCGAGTGCAGGGAGAGGCATCACCTGGCCCTCAGAGGCCTTGTGGTGCTTGGCCCCACGAATCCCCCCATGGTGAGAAGGGAGCAGCTGCTGAAGCCCTGCCAGCAGCGTCAGGCTGGGGAATGCAGTCCCTTGGGCATGGCTGGGCTTCGGGTGCTGGGGCAGCTGCTCCCAGCTCTCCTGCCTCCCAGTTCAGCTGCCTGAGTTCTTCGGGACAGGCCTTTGGCCTCTAGGCCCTGCAGCAGTAGGATAGCTGTGGGAACCCAGGATATTCCCCTGGCTTCCCTGGAGCCTGTACAGGGGGCTCAGAAGCCTTGGCAAGGTGCCAAAAATCCCTGTGAGTTCGATCTAAGTCCCTGGGAGAAATTACCATCTTTATATACAGAATCACAGAGTCACAGAAATAAGTAGAGTGTAAATTGGTGTATTAAAAGATAGAAAAGTAAGGTTTTTAAGATTGTTTATATTAGGGGGTTTTGGACACAAGATGGAGGATTTGTGGTGTAGTAAGAAATTCTTTCTTCTTCTTCTTCATGGCATCCATCTTCTGGGTCAGGATGCCAACTCGGGATTGGTGAAGGGAAAACTGCACGGTGTAAAGCGGGTATAAAGTATTGGTGATTAATTGTAAATAAAGTAGACGTAAATTAAGGTATTAAAGTTAAGTCCTGCCCCGGAGGGCAAGAGAACAGCCTTGGATGAGTTGCAGAGTGGACCGCTGTAAGGTAGACAGAAAATTCCTTAGGTAAGAAAGAATAAACAACCTTGCAAACCTCAGAACATCAGCTTTCAAGCCTTCTTTCGTGCCCTGCTGCGCCCTGACTGCAAAAAAAGAACTCTCAGACCACCCTTTAATGTGCAGGTGAGTGATCTCTGACCATAAAAGAGGTCACCGCCTGTCACAGGTAGCCTTCCACAGAGCAAAGCCTTCCACAGGCAAAAAAACGTGGCGCCTGACTGAAAGTCTTGTGGAGCTCCTGCAGGACAATAATAGCTTTGTGGTCAGGATGTACTTTTATGTTTCTTCCTGTATAATGGTGCCCCTAACACAGCCCCATCGCCCTGCAGCTGGCTGAGGCCCTCCTGCCACTCTTTGACAGCATGAGGCTCTGTGCCCCAGGCCATGGCACCGGGTGCAGCCCGGACACTTTGTGCCCTGGGAATTTCAATGGTGGTGCCCAGGTGTGCCTGAAGGAACCAATGCTTAGGTCTTTCTTCCTTCCTTTCACACAGGATGATAGCCAGGGGCAGCTGTGTTCAAAGATTGCCTTTCAAGAGTTGATGGATTTATTAATGGAAAAGGAAAGAAAGCCTGAAGCCACACGTGCAGCACAGTCTGCTCCCACTCTTCATCCACTGCCACGATGAGAATCCACGTGTGGCAGAGGTGAGGACTCGTGGGCTGCGGGTGTCCCCCTGCCTTAACTGACTAGCAAGTAATAGTGTGAATGTTGCCATCAAATTCTGCACAGCTTTGCTTAATATTCAATCTGTTTCTTCCTGATAAACTTGCCTGTGAATTTTTAAGCAATCTCAAACACTTTTTTTGTACATTGGAAAGCAGAAGAGTCATTCCAAAGTGACAAGTTTAATTGTCCATTTTATTACTCTTCTATTTATTTCACTCTAACAAGCCAAGCCAAGGATTTCTTGAAGGCAGAATGTGTGTGGGATGAACTAGGGTATTATCCCACAGCTCTGAGCTGAAGGCCACCCAGGAGTAGAAATAGATTTGAGGAACCCTTGTCACTTGTTGGCCTCACAGTCCACTCATCCTTCTACAAACAAGTTACAAAAAACTCTGTTGGACTGCTGCCCTGGGAAAATAGACATACAAATGTCTTTTCCAAAGCAGTGCATCTTTTCCCATGATCTATCTTACTATGAAATTGTGATTGGACACATCTGTGAGCCAGATCTGCATGAGACTGCAAAGGAGCAAAGCTTTGGGATTTGGGCACACTTCTCTTTGTTTCCTTGCTCAGGCCTTTTGTGAGCACAGAATACATCCAGGTGGAAAACTTATGACTCCACTGCATCTCTTGGGTCCACTGTCCCCCAAACATGTCAATAGGTGGCCCCATGATACTGCCAAGTCACAAACAGCAGGACAAATGACACAAAGAAAACACGGCAAAAGAGGAAGAGGAGAGGCCCAGCGAGGAAAGGATATGGTGAGACACTGGCACACCGAGTGAGCTGCACTCCCATAACCACAGCACATCTCCTCCAGACTAGCAGGTCCTTGCCTCGGATTCTCTGCGTGTATTTGTAAATATTTAGTTTATTTAAAATTAAGAAAGCATGCAGAACATATCATCAAAATAAAATATATACAGTTTTTTAAAAAATCAAAATGTTAAAAATATAGTGAAAACCAACTTACTCAAACCTACAACTAAATATCAGAACATATGTACAAGTGTCACTATAAATTCTAAAGCATAAATCCTATTCCTCTATCACTCTTCAGGCAGGCGGCAGCTCCTTCCTGAGCTTGGAGGAAAGAGCTCTTCTGGACAGGAGGCAAGGACTTTGTGGGTAAGAGCAGATAGGAAGTGTCCAGAGAAAACTTCTTGGCAAGAGAGTAGCCAGTCAGGTCTGCAAAACGGAAGGAGAAGTGTAACAGAGGCTACAGGGGAACAGAAGGGGAACTGCTGAGGGATAGAGACCATATCCCAGATTTGCCTCTTCTGTCTTCCTGCTCACTTCTCTGCGAGTGTGGCGACATTCCCACCTGTAATCTACATGTTTGGCAGCAATAGGTTCTGGAGTTCCACTGCCCCCACCGGCCTTTTGGATGGTATGGGAACGACTTTAGATCACTAGTCTCTCCCTGACCCTTTGGCACCTCACAGCCACTGCTCATCTCCAGTCAAGTCCCCACAAAGCCATTCCGCAGCATGGCAAAACCTGCTTTTCTCAAGCCCCTCATTTCTTCTGCTGCTGCCCTTCCCTCTTACAGTTCTCCTTTCAGCCCAGAAGCTGCTGAGCTCTCGGGATGCTCGGTGCTCTCCAGCTCCCACACCTCCATCATCTCAGGCTCACCGGAATTTAGGAAGTTCAGCACAGCTCCCTGCCCTGTTGCTCTCTGGAAGCTCTCTGGCTGCCCAAGCTGCTCCAGAGCCCCCATGCCATGGCCAGGAAGGGGAGTGGAGGCAGCAGGGGCAGATGCACCCCCTTCCTTAGTATCCCATCATTTCTGGCACAGCTAAAGAGCCAATTCAGGACCTGTTCAAACTCCACTGAAAGGACAAGATCCTGTCAGGGGTACCTTGAGCCCTTTGTCAGCAAGGCTGAAACCAAGTTCACAAGCCTTTGATGGGACATTCTGTTTACCAAAGCTGTTGTTATCTGCCTCCTCTGCACCCCACGGCAAACCCAAAAAAAATGCAGCTGCTGGCCCTGCTGCAAAGGCAATCGTGTGGCTGGGCTCTGGGCTGCTCTCCCCATGGCCACCTCCCATCCCTTCCCTCTGCTCAAAGCCATGCCAGAGCACACAGCTGCCCAGAAGCTGAGGAACTCTAGAAACAGCATCACAGACAACTGTGCAGAAGGCCATGGCTGTACAACTCCAGAACTGAGACAACCTGGAACTGACTTTGCAGGACTGCCTGTTCCAGAAAACACCTTTTTCCATCCCAACCAGACAGAGTTGACAGAAATCACTATCAAGTCATAGACAAGGTTCATGGATAGCCATAGGTTACTAAATGTAGCAGGATTGATTGATTGAATTGGACAACTTTAGCTGCTCTGACTGCTTCTTGGGGTTTTCTCAGCCATAAGGCAGAGCAGAAGCCACGACAGAGCCCAGAAACCATTCAGAGACCTCTCCTGCTATTGATACACACCGTGTGTGAAGTGTGCACTACACACCCATTGCAAAGACAGCATGAAGCGCAGTGTCCAGCTGAGCTCTTCCTTGCCTCAGCTGCTTCCATGGGCTTACACCGCAGGAAAGGCCTCTGAGCTCTGCCTACAGCACATAAACTGAAAATGTACTGCACAGGACTTAGCTTGGTCTCCTTATGTCCTTTTCCCTCTGAACTCAGCTCCCTGTTATTTCTTATGTCCTCATCATAGCCAGTGCCATTTTTCCCATTCTCCTGCTCTCCTCTGTATATTATGCTTAGATTGGTAAAAGGAAAGCTCGTCCCAGTTGGAGGCAACGGCTTGGAGGGAAGGAGTGTGGAAGGATTTGACAGGAAAAGCCTCTTGGCAAGAGGGTAGCCAGTCAGGCCTGTGAAGTGGAGACAAAAAATGTAACAAAGATTACAATGCAAACCTAAAGCATCTAAAGCTCCGTGTTTCATGGTCACATTTCCTGGAAACTTCTAAATAGCTGCACAGAGAAACATGCTCCTGCCAGCAGCCCCTTGAGGCAGCCCAGGGGCACACCCTGACCCCCCTGCACAGAGCTCCCAGGGAACACCCTGGCCTCTGGGCTGCCCTGGGACAGCAGGGAGCCCAGAGCCCTGTGCTTTCAGCGATGGCTCAGCTGCACATGCAGCCTCCTGCTCCTCTCCCTGCCCCACAGCTCAGCAGCCCTACAGCTTCACGGGGCACTGCCAGCAGCACAGCTCATGGCAGGGGGCACCTGCAGGGCACAACTGTTCCCTGCCAATGTGCACAGGCTCTCCAGGCTGCCACAAGACTCTTCCTCCTGCCAGGCAGGAGCCCAGCTCCCCCATTCCCTCTGTGTGAGGCTGAACCATGCTCACAAGGGAACAAGTGAGTTAGGTGAACTCCCTCCTTTATCCCACCATCAACACATCTAATGGTTGAGGCACTAGAGGGATTTTTGAATTTTTGAGAAAATTTCTTTGGTTTCATTTTTCATGGAATTAGCCTGTTCATAATTCCTCTGAACACCATTGAGTTAGGAAGTCTGAAGGGAAAGGTGGAAGTCTCCAATGACAAGAGGGGAGAAACGATTCCTTCTTGACATTGGCCTTCTGTGCATACCCAGGAAAGACCCACACCGCTGTGACTGCGTTTTCTGCAAACTACAAAAAGCTCTCTGCAAGCAGGCAGGCCTTGCTGGTGTTTTTATAGCACTGTGATATCATCCTCAGTGTTGGAATCAATCACCAAGCAGAGGAAGAACAGGAAATTTTTCTGTACTGAGACCCAACATTGAGGGCAAAGAAAGAAACAGGACTTGCATCTCAAGACTATGTCCGATTTGTGGTCAGCTGTGGCCACTGTCCCTGACCTGGCTGACACTATGAGTGATTTGGCTACTGTCAAACAGGAGGAAGCAGAGTAAACTAATGACAGAACCTTGTGATGCCATGGGTGTCCTCGCCAGATCACCTGTAGCTGTCAGCCACCAACTCTGACACAGAGCCTGAGATGACCACCATGGAACAGTTTTCCCTGAAAGCTGGTGAGAAATTTTTCCATTTGGCTCAGGCCTTTCAGCTCCTTTCTATCCTTTCTTTTCCTTCTGTGCTCTTTCCTTTTCCAGTAAAATCCATGTTTCATCCCATGCTTCTGTCTGACCCCTGATTTCTGTTGGCCAATAATCTGTCGGGAGAAAATTGATCATCCAAATGTTCCACCTTAGCTCTGCTTCATTGCTTCAGGGGTTTATTCCCTACTTTTTTATTGCAGAGACACTGAAACCCAACAGGAAGAACAATTTGCCTTGAAACTTTTCTGAACTTGGCAGTTCCTGACAATTCAGAATTTTCTTAATGGAAATAGCACGGGGCAGGTCCTTCTGAAATACCCTCCAACAGAGCAGTTAAAACTAATCATGCTTGGTTTGGCAGAACTAAGCTTGAATTAGGGGGCAGTGGGTCTGATCCCTTTTTCTTCATCAGGAAGATTATATCTTCATGTCTCATCTCTCCTATCTATTCAAAGAAGCTTTGCACTCTGCATTAGATGCCCCCTGTGTTCCCAGGGCCAATATGATCAGTGTATCTGTAGGGTGTAAATTGGCCATGCCAAGATTGTCATTGGTTGTGGCTTGGGTTTATTCCTGCTTTCTTTCCTGCAGACACACCCCAACCAAACACTGCAACACCTGCCTCAAAAGCATTCTCATTTTGACTGTCCCTGAAAATTCAGAGCCATACTCAGAGTGTTTCCCTGCTCCCAGGGACAGGCTCCAAGGCTGGGCTCTCACTTGCATGGAATGAAGGAGAGCTGCTGCACTTGCCAGTGG
The DNA here is from genome assembly GCF_009819885.2 of Catharus ustulatus. Lineage (NCBI taxonomy): Eukaryota > Metazoa > Chordata > Aves > Passeriformes > Turdidae > Catharus > Catharus ustulatus. Next base: position 86,161 of record NW_024879457.1, read on the forward strand.
CTCCGGGGATTTGTGGTCAGTGCTTTGAGTGCAGCTTTTGTGCACACTCTGCCTCCCTGAGCTGAGCAGCATTCCTGGGCATGGACACCCCTGCTGCAGCCAGCATCCTCCCAGCACAGCTACAGCAATGAGACTGCAGCAAGTCCTGGCTGAAGGAGTCTCCAGGCTGTTGCAGCCCTTCACCTGCACTGGAATCATCTTGTGCTGCCATGGGGGAGCAGGGTGGGTGTCGGGCTCTTTGCAGATGAGGGTCTCCTCAAGGTGCTGCTGCTGCTGCTGGCTGGGCCTGATTCAGCTGCTGGTGCCTTCCCCCACAGCTGTATCAGGAGCCTGCCTGGAAAAATGACATTGCCAGTGCAAGTGACAGCCACATATCCATGCCATGGCCCAGCCCACAGGGCGTCCTGCCTACCAAACTGCTCCAGTCAGGTCATGTTAGACAACAGAAAAATACATTGAAACAGTACATTTTCCACATTCTGCCAAAATCCCGGCCATACAGCCCACATGGTGGGGGCAGACTGCTGTCAGCAGAATGGGGGAAGCCCCAGCAGCTGCTCTCCCCATGGCTGGATGGCCATGGCAGCAGAGACAAGTCTCTCACCGTGCCCACTGCTGTGGCACCTGGTGCTCTGGAGTTGTTCCCACTGAACTCAGGCTGCTACAGCAGCAACATCACTTCACACATTTGATAACAAAGACTTGGAATGGCATAAAGGACTTCCCCCAAGAGGTGTTAAAAAAGAAGAGGAGGGGGCTGTGGAGTTAGAATACTTCACTCCGTTCTAATACAAGAGTACCTGGATTTAAGCAGCAACATTGGGCTAATCTTACTGGGGACTGACTTGAAATCCTTGTCTCTAGCAATTTCCACCAGTCAGCAAGATTTTTTCAGGAGAAAGAAGTAAATAAGATTTCACAACATATCCATGAGCAAGTCTGAGCCAGAATTCAAAGGACAAGACAAATACTCCCAAATCTGCCACCCATGGGTAAAGGAAGCAGAAAACTGGATGAAAAAAGTGCCATTGCTGCTAAGTTACTTGCATTTATCCCATGGTCCAACCTTTCTGTACAAAAGCACCTCAATTCAAACACACACATTAAGGACAAGGAATAAAAGTGTCTCAAGAGCATTAAAAGCCTGATTCCCTTTCTTTTCAAGGAAAGATTCTAGAAACACAATTCCTTAAAAACACAAATGCAGGTCTGTTTGGGACTGCATCCTTCAAAACAAGGAATGGAGGTTGAGAATTGCAGACCTGTTTCCATTGGAAAACACCTTTAACACCAGAGAATCCCCCCAATGACCTGAGACCGCTGACACTGCCAAGGCACCACTAAAGCACATCCCAGGCCGGGATGCTATTGGCCTTCTTGGCCACCTGGGCACTCACTGGCTCACGTTCAGCCACTGCCAACCAGCACCCCCAGCTCCTTGTTTGCTGGGTGGCTTTCCAGCCACTCTGCCTCCAGCCTGTAACCTCCCATGGGGATGTTGAGGCCCAAGTGCAGGACAGGGCACTTCACCTTCTTCAGCCTCATACAAGGGGCCTCAGCCCATGATCCAGCCTGTCCAGATCTCTCTGCAGAGACTTCCTACCTCCCAGCAGATCAACACTGCCCCCAGCTTGGTGTCCCCTGTAAACAGGCTGAGGTGCCCTTGATCCCCTCCTGCACATCATTGATAAAGATATGGAACACGACTGGCCCCAGTGCTGAGCCCTGGGGAACACCACTTGTGACCAGCTGCCAGCTGGATTTAATTCCATTGAGTTCCACCACTCCCTGGGCCTGCCCAGCCTGACAGCTTTTCCCCAAGGAAGAGTGCATGAAGTACTTCAGTATTTTCCTCATCCTTTGTTCTGTGTTTATCCCCACCTCTGATAAAAGTCAGAGATTCTCCTTAACCCTGCTTTTGTTGCTGATGTATTTATACAAATATTTTTACTCTCTTTTGCAAGTTTCTAGGAAGAAATTCCTTACTGTGAGGCTGCTGAGGCACTGGGAACAGGTTACCCAGAGAAGCTGTGGATGCCCCAAGCCTGGAAGTGTTCAAGGCCAGGTTGGACGGGGCCCTGAGCAACCTGCTCTAGTGGAAGGTGTCCCTGCCCACAGCCAGGGCTTTGGAAGGAGGCAATCTTTCAGGTCCTTTCCAATCTAAATCATTCTGGGATTCTAGGATTTCACTGCACTAGCCAGATTAAACTTGGTCTTTGTCCCTTCTCATTTGGTCCCTGCATAACCTCACAACAGCCTTAGAGTCCTCCTGCACTGCCTGCCCCTTTCCCCAAAGATGATAAACTCTCCCGTTCCCCTGATTCCAGCCAGAGCTCTCTGTGGGACCCATTGGGAGTGGCACCAGTACAGAAAGCAGGGAGTCAGGTATATCTGCCTAGGCCTCATTTCAAAGGAATAATACCCAGGAAATATGTCACAGGAAATTCTTGGCTGGGTAAGATCACCCACTAAATGAAGAGGACCATGCCCCACCATCTAAGGTATTAAAAATCGTCCAGTGAAAGTTAAACACCAGAAATTAGTGTATAAAGACAGCTGCCTCTGCCATTGGCTTACCTGTAACACAAAGCCAGCTTCCACATGCCTCTGGTTTTTCCCTCTCCCAAGCAGTTCTACCTCCAAACTAGCCTGCTATACAGCATCACCAGGAAGGGCATCACTTATGGCACCTCCCTTCATGGTGCCCAAAGGCTTCATTGCCTAAATTCAGCACACAGAACCCAATGGAGGCCAGCCAAGTGATATGAAAACCACCAACACTAAAGCTATGTAGAACCATCCCTGTTTCACTTGCAGAGAAACCACTGCAGCTGGAATGACTGGAATGACTCCAGCCCTGGGTGTGCAGGATTCACCTTCTGCCTTGGAGTGCTGCTTGGAGCATGGGAAATGAGCTGGGGCTGATCTTGGCACAGGGGAGGCCAGTGGCAGTCATTCACTGCTGTCTTGGTTTAGTTTACATTTGCCAATTTAATATACTCCATTTCTCTTTGAGATAGGATTTAGGAGCAAAAAG
>NW_024879458.1:0-81389 GCF_009819885.2 Catharus ustulatus
GCTGCCGCTAAGCCGCTTCGTGCCGTCCTCAGCAAGCAGGGGCGAGGCCGGACGCTTTCTCCACCCGAGCATTTTGGGGACCTGCTTGTGGCCGCACAGAACTCCTCTTTCTCTCCTGGGAAGTCCAAGCTAACCTGCTCTGTATCTAAAGGGGGGGCTAAAGCACAATCACACTCGCTCACTCGCACCAAGCTAAGGGGAAGACAGGGGAAGGAGGGGGAGACAGTCCCAAAAGAGGGAGCAAGGTCCGTGCGGCCAACCTGCTCAAAGGGAGCCATCCCTACTGCTCAGTGGCAGATCAAAGCATCAGACCTGCCCTGCACTGCACTGCGAGGAGGGCACAGGGGCCTCGACGTGCTGAGGCGCTTCAGGCCTGGAACAGGGACAAAGGCTGTGACGCGCCCCGACTACAGGGGGTCACGCTGCCCAGAGACCAGCAGTAGGCAGAATGCTGCCAAGGGCTGGGGAAAGGGAAAAGCCCTGCCCTGCTTACAGGGCGGCCGGGCCGGGGGCTTGGGGAGCTCCGTTTCCCCCCTCAGGTGCGGAGACAGGGGCTCTCACCCTCCTTACAGGGTTGCCCCCGTCTCCGGGCAGCCAAAGGAGCACAATGGCAAAATGCCAACCACAGCAAACACCCAGCCCTGCACACAGGGAGGGGGCCCAGTGCAAAGTCAGCCACGGCACCTTCAAGGTGCCCTGGCTATGCCATCAAGCCCTTTTGCCCAGAGGGCCACTCGTGCTCCTTCTTCAACCCCATCCACGCTCGCTCTTGCCTCGCCGGTCCTCTCTTGAGCCCGAAGACGACGCCTCTGCAGCTCGCTCTTGCCTCGCCGGTCCTCTCTTGAGCCCGACGCGTCAGCACTTGCCTCGTCGTCCCACACCTTCTGCCAATGGACAACGACACACTCAGCCCTCAGAAGCTCCAGCTCCTCAAAGGAGCCGCCACTCAACAGCCCCACAGCGACATCCTCACGCCACCACCCTCACAGAACCCCCCACAGCTGCCCAAAAGCCTCCAACTTCAGCTTCACTCACCACCTCGACGTCCGCCGAAGTCCCACGCCGTGCTGGGAGCTAGACCCTCTGGGCAAAAGATGCTGGGCTTGCAAAGCAGCGGACAAGAGGCTGCAGCCCTGCTTACAGGGGGCCCAAGCCGCTGCCTAGACTGCAAAGTGCCCGGGGACTCCAGAGCACCGGCCCTGACTTACAGGGCGGCCCTGCTCCCCAAGGCCTACGGAGGCTCCTTCTCTCCACATCCGGGCCACTCCCCACTAACGGGGAGGGCGCCCAACACAGGCTGCCAGCTGAAGGGAGCACAAAGGCTCCCAGACCCATAGCCTGCTTACAGGCCGGTCCACACCCAGGGAGCCACGGAGCTCGGCCTTCCCCCACGGTGACAGGAACCAGACTCCACACTCGGGCACTGGGGATCTCGGCCTAAAGCCGAAGCGCCCCGAGGGGCCGGGAGCCCAGCCCCAAGGACAGGGAGGGCACACGCCCGGCCCCACCACTCCTGGCCCCACGCCTCTGAAAGGCCGGGGCCAGGGATAACCCCCTGATTGAGGGGGTCCCTCCAACCGCCCGCCGAGGCCAGGGGACGCACATAACCCCACTTACGGGGCCGCCCCCCGCAACCCGGCACCCCCCAACAAGCACCACGGAGCACAGGCTCCGGCCTGCGTCCCACTCAGGAACAGGCCGGAGCCCAGCCGCAGCGCAGCACGGCAACACGGCCGGCGGCAGGAGCCCTACGAGCCTCCTCTACGAGGCTGCCACACAAGGTGGCACCAGCACTTCTTCAACCTGCTCCCGGGCAAAGGCCTGGGAGCAGCCGTTCCTGTCACCTGGCTAAAGCAGTCTCCCCAGCCCTGCTTACAGGGACCTGGGGCTGCTCCGTGGGACAAAGGGACAAGGGGCTCCTCCTGGGGCAACGTCCTGGCACGGGCCCTGACTACAGGGCCCGCACGCTGCCGGCTCACCGGCACAAAGGGCACCCTAGGCCCAGACCCAGGCCCTGCCTACAGGCGGGTCACGCTGCCCCTAAGCCGCTTTGTGCCGTCCTCAGCAAGCAGGGACGAGGCCGGACGCTTTCTCCACCCGAGCATTTTGGGGACCTGCTTGTGGCCGCACAGAACTCCTCTTTCTCTCCTGGGAAGTCCAAGCTAACCTGCTCTGTATCTAAAGGGGCGGCTAAAGCACAATCACACTCGCTCACTCGCACCAAGCTAAGGGGAAGACAGGGGAAGGAGGGGGAGACAGTCCCAAAAGAGGGAGCAAGGTCCGTGCGGCCAACCTGCTCAAAGGGAGCCATCCCTACTGCTCAGTGGCAGATCAAAGCATCAGACCTGCCCCGCACTGCACTGCCAGGAGGGCACAGGGGCCTCGACGTGCTGAGGCGCTTCAGGCCTGGAACAGGGACAAAGGCTGTGACGCGCCCCGACTACAGGGGGTCACGCTGCCCAGAGACCAGCAGTAGGCAGAATGCTGCCAAGGGCTGGGGAAAGGGAAAAGCCCTGCCCTGCTTACAGGGCGGCCGGGCCGGGGGCTTGGGGAGCTCCATTTCCCCCCTCAGGTGCGGAGACAGGGGCTCTCACCCTCCTTACAGGGTTGCCCCCGTCTCCGGGCAGCCAAAGGAGCACAATGGCAAAATGCCAACCACAGCAAACACCCAGCCCTGCACACAGGGAGGGGGCCCAGTGCAAAGTCAGCCACGGCACCTTCAAGGTGCCCTGGCGATGCCATCAAGCCCTTTTGCCCAGAGGGCCACTCGTGCTCCTTCTTCAACCCCATCCACGCTCGCTCTTGCCTCGCCGGTCCTCTCTTGAGCCCGAAGACGACGCCTCTGCAGCTCGCTCTTGCCTCGCCGGTCCTCTCTTGAGCCCGACGCGTCAGCACTTGCCTCGTCGTCCCACACCTTCTGCCAATGGACAACGACACACTCAGCCCTCAGAAGCTCCAGCTCCTCAAAGGAGCCGCCACTCAACAGCCCCACAGCGACATCCTCACGCCACCACCCTCAGAACCCCCCACAGCTGCCCAAAAGCCTCCAACTTCAGCTTCACTCACCACCTCGACGTCCGCCGAAGTCCCACGCCGTGCTGGGAGCTAGACCCTCTGGGCAAAAGATGCTGGGCTTGCAAAGCAGCGGACAAGAGGCTGCAGCCCTGCTTACAGGGGGGCCCAAGCCGCTGCCTAGACTGCAAAGTGCCCGGGGACTCCAGAGCACCGGCCCTGACTTACAGGGCGGCCCTGCTCCCCAAGGCCTACGGAGGCTCCTTCTCTCCACATCCGGGCCACTCCCCACTAACGGGGAGGGCGCCCAACACAGGCTGCCAGCTGAAGGGAGCACAAAGGCTCCCAGACCCATAGCCTGCTTACAGGCCGGTCCACACCCAGGGAGCCACGGAGCTCCGCCTTCCCCCACGGTGACAGGAACCAGACTCCACACTCGGGCACTGGGGATCTCGGCCTAAAGCCGAAGCGCCCCGAGGGGCCGGGAGCCCAGCCCCGAGGACAGGGAGGGCACACGCCCGGCCCCACCACTCCTGGCCCCACGCCTCTGAAAGGCCGGGGCCAGGGATAACCCCCTGATTGAGGGGGTCCCTCCAACCGCCCGCCGAGGCCAGGGGACGCACATAACCCCACTTACGGGGCCGCCCCCCGCAACCCGGCACCCCCCAACAAGCACCACGGAGCACAGGCTCCGGCCTGCGTCCCACTCAGGAACAGGCCGGAGCCCAGCCGCAGCGCAGCACGGCAACAAGGCCGGCGGCAGGAGCCCTACGAGCCTCCTCTACGAGGCTGCCACACAAGGTGGCACCAGCACTTCTTCAACCTGCTCCCGGGCAAAGGCCTGGGAGCAGCCGTTCCTGTCACCTGGCTAAAGCAGTCTCCCCAGCCCTGCTTACAGGGACCTGGGGCTGCTCCGTGGGACAAAGGGACAAGGGGCTCCTCCTGGGGCAACGTCCTGGCACGGGCCCTGACTACAGGGCCCGCACGCTGCCGGCTCACCAGCACAAAGGGCACCCTAGGCCCAGACCCAGGCCCTGCCTACAGGCGGGTCACGCTGCCGCTAAGCCGCTTCGTGCCGTCCTCAGCAAGCAGGGACGAGGCCGGACGCTTTCTCCACCCGAGCATTTTGGGGACCTGCTTGTGGCCGCACAGAACTCCTCTTTCTCTCCTGGGAAGTCCAAGCTAACCTGCTCTGTATCTAAAGGGGCGGCTAAAGCACAATCACACTCGCTCACTCGCACCAAGCTAAGGGGAAGACAGGGGAAGGAGGGGGAGACAGTCCCAAAAGAGGGAGCAAGGTCCGTGCGGCCAACCTGCTCAAAGGGAGCCATCCCTACTGCTCAGTGGCAGATCAAAGCATCAGACCTGCCCCGCACTGCACTGCCAGGAGGGCACAGGGGCCTCGACGTGCTGAGGCGCTTCAGGCCTGGAACAGGGACAAAGGCTGTGACACGCCCCGACTACAGGGGGTCACGCTGCCCAGAGACCAGCAGTAGGCAGAAAGCTGCCAAGGGCTGGGGAAAGGGAAAAGCCCTGCCCTGCTTACAGGGCGGCCGGGCCGGGGGCTTGGGGAGCTCCGTTTCCCCCCTCAGGTGCGGAGACAGGGGCTCTCACCCTCCTTACAGGGTTGCCCCCGTCTCCGGGCAGCCAAAGGAGCACAATGGCAAAATGCCAACCACAGCAAACACCCAGCCCTGCACACAGGGAGGGGGCCCAGTGCAAAGTCAGCCACGGCACCTTCAAGGTGCCCTGGCTATGCCATCAAGCCCTTTTACCCAGAGGGCCACTCGTGCTCCTTCTTCAACTCCACGCTCGCTCTTGCCTCGCCGGTCCTCTCTTGAGCCCGAAGACGACGCCTCTGCAGCTCGCTCTTGCCTCGCCGGTCCTCTCTTGAGCCCGACGCGTCAGCACTTGCCTCGTCGTCCCACACCTTCTGCCAATGGACAACGACACACTCAGCCCTCAGAAGCTCCAGCTCCTCAAAGGAGCCGCCACTCAACAGCCCCACAGCGACATCCTCACGCCACCACCCTCACAGAACCCCCCACAGCTGCCCAAAAGCCTCCAACTTCAGCTTCACTCACCACCTCGACGTCCGCCGAAGTCCCACGCCGTGCTGGGAGCTAGACCCTCTGGGCAAAAGATGCTGGGCTTGCAAAGCAGCGGACAAGAGGCTGCAGCCCTGCTTACAGGGGACCCAAGCCGCTGCCTAGACTGCAAAGTGCCCGGGGACTCCAGAGCACCGGCCCTGACTTACAGGGCGGCCCTGCTCCCCAAGGCCTACGGAGGCTCCTTCTCTCCACATCCGGGCCACTCCCCACTAACGGGGAGGGCGCCCAACACAGGCTGCCAGCTGAAGGGAGCACAAAGGCTCCCAAACCCATAGCCTGCTTACAGGCCGGTCCACACCCAGGGAGCCACGGAGCTCGGCCTTCCCCCACGGTGACAGGAACCAGACTCCACACTCGGGCACTGGGGATCTCGGCCTAAAGCCGAAGCGCCCCGAGGGGCCGGGAGCCCAGCCCCAAGGACAGGGAGGGCACACGCCCGGCCCCACCACTCCTGGCCCCACGCCTCTGAAAGGCCGGGGCCAGGGATAACCCCCTGATTGAGGGGGTCCCTCCAACCGCCCGCCGAGGCCAGGGGACGCACACAACCCCACTTACGGGGCCGCCCCCCGCAACCCGGCACCCCCCAACAAGCACCACGGAGCACAGGCTCCGGCCTGCGTCCCACTCAGGAACAGGCCGGAGCCCAGCCGCAGCGCAGCACGGCAACAAGGCCGGCGGCAGGAGCCCTACGAGCCTCCTCTACGAGGCTGCCACACAAGGTGGCACCAGCACTTCTTCAACCTGCTCCCGGGCAAAGGCCTGGGAGCAGCCGTTCCTGTCACCTGGCTAAAGCAGTCTCCCCAGCCCTGCTTACAGGGACCTGGGGCTGCTCCGTGGGACAAAGGGACAAGGGGCTCCTCCTGGGGCAACGTCCTGGCACGGGCCCTGACTACAGGGCCCGCACGCTGCCGGCTCACCGGCACAAAGGGCACCCTAGGCCCAGACCCAGGCCCTGCCTACAGGCGGGTCACGCTGCCCCTAAGCCGCTTCGTGCCGTCCTCAGCAAGCAGGGACGAGGCCGGACGCTTTCTCCACCCGAGCATTTTGGGGACCTGCTTGTGGCCGCACAGAACTCCTCTTTCTCTCCTGGGAAGTCCAAGCTAACCTGCTCTGTATCTAAAGGGGGGGCTAAAGCACAATCACACTCGCTCACTCGCACCAAGCTAAGGGGAAGACAGGGGAAGGAGGGGGAGACAGTCCCAAAAGAGGGAGCAAGGTCCGTGCGGCCAACCTGCTCAAAGGGAGCCATCCCTACTGCTCAGTGGCAGATCAAAGCATCAGACCTGCCCCGCACTGCACTGCCAGGAGGGCACAGGGGCCTCGACGTGCTGAGGCGCTTCAGGCCTGGAACAGGGACAAAGGCTGTGACGCGCCCCGACTACAGGGGGTCACGCTGCCCAGAGACCAGCAGTAGGCAGAATGCTGCCAAGGGCTGGGGAAAGGGAAAAGCCCTGCCCTGCTTACAGGGCGGCCGGGCCGGGGGCTTGGGGAGCTCCGTTTCCCCCCTCAGGTGCGGAGACAGGGGCTCTCACCCTCCTTACAGGGTTGCCCCCGTCTCCGGGCAGCCAAAGGAGCACAATGGCAAAATGCCAACCACAGCAAACACCCAGCCCTGCACACAGGGAGGGGGCCCAGTGCAAAGTCAGCCACGGCACCTTCAAGGTGCCCTGGCGATGCCATCAAGCCCTTTTGCCCAGAGGGCCACTCGTGCTCCTTCTTCAACCCCATCCACGCTCGCTCTTGCCTCGCCGGTCCTCTCTTGAGCCCGAAGACGACGCCTCTGCAGCTCGCTCTTGCCTCGCCGGTCCTCTCTTGAGCCCGACGCGTCAGCACTTGCCTCGTCGTCCCACACCTTCTGCCAATGGACAACGACACACTCAGCCCTCAGAAGCTCCAGCTCCTCAAAGGAGCCGCCACTCAACAGCCCCACAGCGACATCCTCACGCCACCACCCTCAGAACCCCCCACAGCTGCCCAAAAGCCTCCAACTTCAGCTTCACTCACCACCTCGACGTCCGCCGAAGTCCCACGCCGTGCTGGGAGCTAGACCCTCTGGGCAAAAGATGCTGGGCTTGCAAAGCAGCGGACAAGAGGCTGCAGCCCTGCTTACAGGGGACCCAAGCCGCTGCCTAGACTGCAAAGTGCCCGGGGACTCCAGAGCACCGGCCCTGACTTACAGGGCGGCCCTGCTCCCCAAGGCCTACGGAGGCTCCTTCTCTCCACATCCGGGCCACTCCCCACTAACGGGGAGGGCGCCCAACACAGGCTGCCAGCTGAAGGGAGCACAAAGGCTCCCAGACCCATAGCCTGCTTACAGGCCGGTCCACACCCAGGGAGCCACGGAGCTCCGCCTTCCCCCACGGTGACAGGAACCAGACTCCACACTCGGGCACTGGGGATCTCGGCCTAAAGCCGAAGCGCCCCGAGGGGCCGGGAGCCCAGCCCCAAGGACAGGGAGGGCACACGCCCGGCCCCACCACTCCTGGCCCCACGCCTCTGAAAGGCCGGGGCCAGGGATAACCCCCTGATTGAGGGGGTCCCTCCAACCGCCCGCCGAGGCCAGGGGACGCACATAACCCCACTTACGGGGCCGCCCCCCGCAACCCGGCACCCCCCAACAAGCACCACGGAGCACAGGCTCCGGCCTGCGTCCCACTCAGGAACAGGCCGGAGCCCAGCCGCAGCGCAGCACGGCAACAAGGCCGGCGGCAGGAGCCCTACGAGCCTCCTCTACGAGGCTGCCACACAAGGTGGCACCAGCACTTCTTCAACCTGCTCCCGGGCAAAGGCCTGGGAGCAGCCGTTCCTGTCACCTGGCTAAAGCAGTCTCCCCAGCCCTGCTTACAGGGACCTGGGGCTGCTCCGTGGGACAAAGGGACAAGGGGCTCCTCCTGGGGCAACGTCCTGGCACGGGCCCTGACTACAGGGCCCGCACGCTGCCGGCTCACCAGCACAAAGGGCACCCTAGGCCCAGACCCAGGCCCTGCCTACAGGCGGGTCACGCTGCCGCTAAGCCGCTTCGTGCCGTCCTCAGCAAGCAGGGACGAGGCCGGACGCTTTCTCCACCCGAGCATTTTGGGGACCTGCTTGTGGCCGCACAGAACTCCTCTTTCTCTCCTGGGAAGTCCAAGCTAACCTGCTCTGTATCTAAAGGGGTGGCTAAAGCACAATCACACTCGCTCACTCGCACCAAGCTAAGGGGAAGACAGGGGAAGGAGGGGGAGACAGTCCCAAAAGAGGGAGCAAGGTCCGTGCGGCCAACCTGCTCAAAGGGAGCCATCCCTACTGCTCAGTGGCAGATCAAAGCATCAGACCTGCCCCGCACTGCACTGCCAGGAGGGCACAGGGGCCTCGACGTGCTGAGGCGCTTCAGGCCTGGAACAGGGACAAAGGCTGTGACACGCCCCGACTACAGGGGGTCACGCTGCCCAGAGACCAGCAGTAGGCAGAAAGCTGCCAAGGGCTGGGGAAAGGGAAAAGCCCTGCCCTGCTTACAGGGCGGCCGGGCCGGGGGCTTGGGGAGCTCCGTTTCCCCCCTCAGGTGCGGAGACAGGGGCTCTCACCCTCCTTACAGGGTTGCCCCCGTCTCCGGGCAGCCAAAGGAGCACAATGGCAAAATGCCAACCACAGCAAACACCCAGCCCTGCACACAGGGAGGGGGCCCAGTGCAAAGTCAGCCACGGCACCTTCAAGGTGCCCTGGCTATGCCATCAAGCCCTTTTACCCAGAGGGCCACTCGTGCTCCTTCTTCAACTCCACGCTCGCTCTTGCCTCGCCGGTCCTCTCTTGAGCCCGAAGACGACGCCTCTGCAGCTCGCTCTTGCCTCGCCGGTCCTCTCTTGAGCCCGACGCGTCAGCACTTGCCTCGTCGTCCCACACCTTCTGCCAATGGACAACGACACACTCAGCCCTCAGAAGCTCCAGCTCCTCAAAGGAGCCGCCACTCAACAGCCCCACAGCGACATCCTCACGCCACCACCCTCACAGAACCCCCCACAGCTGCCCAAAAGCCTCCAACTTCAGCTTCACTCACCACCTCGACGTCCGCCGAAGTCCCACGCCGTGCTGGGAGCTAGACCCTCTGGGCAAAAGATGCTGGGCTTGCAAAGCAGCGGACAAGAGGCTGCAGCCCTGCTTACAGGGGACCCAAGCCGCTGCCTAGACTGCAAAGTGCCCGGGGACTCCAGAGCACCGGCCCTGACTTACAGGGCGGCCCTGCTCCCCAAGGCCTACGGAGGCTCCTTCTCTCCACATCCGGGCCACTCCCCACTAACGGGGAGGGCGCCCAACACAGGCTGCCAGCTGAAGGGAGCACAAAGGCTCCCAAACCCATAGCCTGCTTACAGGCCGGTCCACACCCAGGGAGCCACGGAGCTCCGCCTTCCCCCACGGTGACAGGAACCAGACTCCACACTCGGGCACTGGGGATCTCGGCCTAAAGCCGAAGCGCCCCGAGGGGCCGGGAGCCCAGCCCCAAGGACAGGGAGGGCACACGCCCGGCCCCACCACTCCTGGCCCCACGCCTCTGAAAGGCCGGGGCCAGGGATAACCCCCTGATTGAGGGGGTCCCTCCAACCGCCCGCCGAGGCCAGGGGACGCACACAACCCCACTTACGGGGCCGCCCCCCGCAACCCGGCACCCCCCAACAAGCACCACGGAGCACAGGCTCCGGCCTGCGTCCCACTCAGGAACAGGCCGGAGCCCAGCCGCAGCGCAGCACGGCAACACGGCCGGCGGCAGGAGCCCTACGAGCCTCCTCTACGAGGCTGCCACACAAGGTGGCACCAGCACTTCTTCAACCTGCTCCCGGGCAAAGGCCTGGGAGCAGCCGTTCCTGTCACCTGGCTAAAGCAGTCTCCCCAGCCCTGCTTACAGGGACCTGGGGCTGCTCCGTGGGACAAAGGGACAAGGGGCTCCTCCTGGGGCAACGTCCTGGCACGGGCCCTGACTACAGGGCCCGCACGCTGCCGGCTCACCAGCACAAAGGGCACCCTAGGCCCAGACCCAGGCCCTGCCTACAGGCGGGTCACGCTGCCCCTAAGCCGCTTCGTGCCGTCCTCAGCAAGCAGGGACGAGGCCGGACGCTTTCTCCACCCGAGCATTTTGGGGACCTGCTTGTGGCCGCACAGAACTCCTCTTTCTCTCCTGGGAAGTCCAAGCTAACCTGCTCTGTATCTAAAGGGGGGGCTAAAGCACAATCACACTCGCTCACTCGCACCAAGCTAAGGGGAAGACAGGGGAAGGAGGGGGAGACAGTCCCAAAAGAGGGAGCAAGGTCCGTGCGGCCAACCTGCTCAAAGGGAGCCATCCCTACTGCTCAGTGGCAGATCAAAGCATCAGACCTGCCCCGCACTGCACTGCCAGGAGGGCACAGGGGCCTCGACGTGCTGAGGCGCTTCAGGCCTGGAACAGGGACAAAGGCTGTGACGCGCCCCGACTACAGGGGGTCACGCTGCCCAGAGACCAGCAGTAGGCAGAATGCTGCCAAGGGCTGGGGAAAGGGAAAAGCCCTGCCCTGCTTACAGGGCGGCCGGGCCGGGGGCTTGGGGAGCTCCGTTTCCCCCCTCAGGTGCGGAGACAGGGGCTCTCACCCTCCTTACAGGGTTGCCCCCGTCTCCGGGCAGCCAAAGGAGCACAATGGCAAAATGCCAACCACAGCAAACACCCAGCCCTGCACACAGGGAGGGGGCCCAGTGCAAAGTCAGCCACGGCACCTTCAAGGTGCCCTGGCGATGCCATCAAGCCCTTTTGCCCAGAGGGCCACTCATGCTCCTTCTTCAACCCCATCCACGCTCGCTCTTGCCTCGCCGGTCCTCTCTTGAGCCTGAAGACGACGCCTCTGCAGCTCGCTCTTGCCTCGCCGGTCCTCTCTTGAGCCCGACGCGTCAGCACTTGCCTCGTCGTCCCACACCTTCTGCCAATGGACAACGACACACTCAGCCCTCAGAAGCTCCAGCTCCTCAAAGGAGCCGCCACTCAACAGCCCCACAGCGACATCCTCACGCCACCACCCTCAGAACCCCCCACAGCTGCCCAAAAGCCTCCAACTTCAGCTTCACTCACCACCTCGACGTCCGCCGAAGTCCCACGCCGTGCTGGGAGCTAGACCCTCTGGGCAAAAGATGCTGGGCTTGCAAAGCAGCGGACAAGAGGCTGCAGCCCTGCTTACAGGGGACCCAAGCCGCTGCCTAGACTGCAAAGTGCCCGGGGACTCCAGAGCACCGGCCCTGACTTACAGGGCGGCCCTGCTCCCCAAGGCCTACGGAGGCTCCTTCTCTCCACATCCGGGCCACTCCCCACTAACGGGGAGGGCGCCCAACACAGGCTGCCAGCTGAAGGGAGCACAAAGGCTCCCAGACCCATAGCCTGTTTACAGGCCGGTCCACACCCAGGGAGCCACGGAGCTCGGCCTTCCCCCACGGTGACAGGAACCAGACTCCACACTCGGGCACTGGGGATCTCGGCCTAAAGCCGAAGCGCCCCGAGGGGCCGGGAGCCCAGCCCCAAGGACAGGGAGGGCACACGCCCGGCCCCACCACTCCTGGCCCCACGCCTCTGAAAGGCCGGGGCCAGGGATAACCCCCTGATTGAGGGGGTCCCTCCAACCGCCCGCCGAGGCCAGGGGACGCACATAACCCCACTTACGGGGCCGCCCCCCGCAACCCGGCACCCCCCAACAAGCACCACGGAGCACAGGCTCCGGCCTGCGTCCCACTCAGGAACAGGCCGGAGCCCAGCCGCAGCGCAGCACGGCAACAAGGCCGGCGGCAGGAGCCCTACGAGCCTCCTCTACGAGGCTGCCACACAAGGTGGCACCAGCACTTCTTCAACCTGCTCCCGGGCAAAGGCCTGGGAGCAGCCGTTCCTGTCACCTGGCTAAAGCAGTCTCCCCAGCCCTGCTTACAGGGACCTGGGGCTGCTCCGTGGGACAAAGGGACAAGGGGCTCCTCCTGGGGCAACGTCCTGGCACGGGCCCTGACTACAGGGCCCGCACGCTGCCGGCTCACCAGCACAAAGGGCACCCTAGGCCCAGACCCAGGCCCTGCCTACAGGCGGGTCACGCTGCCGCTAAGCCGCTTCGTGCCGTCCTCAGCAAGCAGGGACGAGGCCGGACGCTTTCTCCACCCGAGCATTTTGGGGACCTGCTTGTGGCCGCACAGAACTCCTCTTTCTCTCCTGGGAAGTCCAAGCTAACCTGCTCTGTATCTAAAGGGGTGGCTAAAGCACAATCACACTCGCTCACTCGCACCAAGCTAAGGGGAAGACAGGGGAAGGAGGGGGAGACAGTCCCAAAAGAGGGAGCAAGGTCCGTGCGGCCAACCTGCTCAAAGGGAGCCATCCCTACTGCTCAGTGGCAGATCAAAGCATCAGACCTGCCCCGCACTGCACTGCCAGGAGGGCACAGGGGCCTCGACGTGCTGAGGCGCTTCAGGCCTGGAACAGGGACAAAGGCTGTGACACGCCCCGACTACAGGGGGTCACGCTGCCCAGAGACCAGCAGTAGGCAGAAAGCTGCCAAGGGCTGGGGAAAGGGAAAAGCCCTGCCCTGCTTACAGGGCGGCCGGGCCGGGGGCTTGGGGAGCTCCGTTTCCCCCCTCAGGTGCGGAGACAGGGGCTCTCACCCTCCTTACAGGGTTGCCCCCGTCTCCGGGCAGCCAAAGGAGCACAATGGCAAAATGCCAACCACAGCAAACACCCAGCCCTGCACACAGGGAGGGGGCCCAGTGCAAAGTCAGCCACGGCACCTTCAAGGTGCCCTGGCTATGCCATCAAGCCCTTTTACCCAGAGGGCCACTCGTGCTCCTTCTTCAACTCCACGCTCGCTCTTGCCTCGCCGGTCCTCTCTTGAGCCTGAAGACGACGCCTCTGCAGCTCGCTCTTGCCTCGCCGGTCCTCTCTTGAGCCCGACGCGTCAGCACTTGCCTCGTCGTCCCACACCTTCTGCCAATGGACAACGACACACTCAGCCCTCAGAAGCTCCAGCTCCTCAAAGGAGCCGCCACTCAACAGCCCCACAGCGACATCCTCACGCCACCACCCTCACAGAACCCCCCACAGCTGCCCAAAAGCCTCCAACTTCAGCTTCACTCACCACCTCGACGTCCGCCGAAGTCCCACGCCGTGCTGGGAGCTAGACCCTCTGGGCAAAAGATGCTGGGCTTGCAAAGCAGCGGACAAGAGGCTGCAGCCCTGCTTACAGGGGACCCAAGCCGCTGCCTAGACTGCAAAGTGCCCGGGGACTCCAGAGCACCGGCCCTGACTTACAGGGCGGCCCTGCTCCCCAAGGCCTACGGAGGCTCCTTCTCTCCACATCCGGGCCACTCCCCACTAACGGGGAGGGCGCCCAACACAGGCTGCCAGCTGAAGGGAGCACAAAGGCTCCCAAACCCATAGCCTGCTTACAGGCCGGTCCACACCCAGGGAGCCACGGAGCTCCGCCTTCCCCCACGGTGACAGGAACCAGACTCCACACTCGGGCACTGGGGATCTCGGCCTAAAGCCGAAGCGCCCCGAGGGGCCGGGAGCCCAGCCCCAAGGACAGGGAGGGCACACGCCCGGCCCCACCACTCCTGGCCCCACGCCTCTGAAAGGCCGGGGCCAGGGATAACCCCCTGATTGAGGGGGTCCCTCCAACCGCCCGCCGAGGCCAGGGGACGCACACAACCCCACTTACGGGGCCGCCCCCCGCAACCCGGCACCCCCCAACAAGCACCACGGAGCACAGGCTCCGGCCTGCGTCCCACTCAGGAACAGGCCGGAGCCCAGCCGCAGCGCAGCACGGCAACAAGGCCGGCGGCAGGAGCCCTACGAGCCTCCTCTACGAGGCTGCCACACAAGGTGGCACCAGCACTTCTTCAACCTGCTCCCGGGCAAAGGCCTGGGAGCAGCCGTTCCTGTCACCTGGCTAAAGCAGTCTCCCCAGCCCTGCTTACAGGGACCTGGGGCTGCTCCGTGGGACAAAGGGACAAGGGGCTCCTCCTGGGGCAACGTCCTGGCACGGGCCCTGACTACAGGGCCCGCACGCTGCCGGCTCACCAGCACAAAGGGCACCCTAGGCCCAGACCCAGGCCCTGCCTACAGGCGGGTCACGCTGCCCCTAAGCCGCTTCGTGCCGTCCTCAGCAAGCAGGGACGAGGCCGGACGCTTTCTCCACCCGAGCATTTTGGGGACCTGCTTGTGGCCGCACAGAACTCCTCTTTCTCTCCTGGGAAGTCCAAGCTAACCTGCTCTGTATCTAAAGGGGGGGCTAAAGCACAATCACACTCGCTCACTCGCACCAAGCTAAGGGGAAGACAGGGGAAGGAGGGGGAGACAGTCCCAAAAGAGGGAGCAAGGTCCGTGCGGCCAACCTGCTCAAAGGGAGCCATCCCTACTGCTCAGTGGCAGATCAAAGCATCAGACCTGCCCCGCACTGCACTGCCAGGAGGGCACAGGGGCCTCGACGTGCTGAGGCGCTTCAGGCCTGGAACAGGGACAAAGGCTGTGACGCGCCCCGACTACAGGGGGTCACGCTGCCCAGAGACCAGCAGTAGGCAGAATGCTGCCAAGGGCTGGGGAAAGGGAAAAGCCCTGCCCTGCTTACAGGGCGGCCGGGCCGGGGGCTTGGGGAGCTCCGTTTCCCCCCTCAGGTGCGGAGACAGGGGCTCTCACCCTCCTTACAGGGTTGCCCCCGTCTCCGGGCAGCCAAAGGAGCACAATGGCAAAATGCCAACCACAGCAAACACCCAGCCCTGCACACAGGGAGGGGGCCCAGTGCAAAGTCAGCCACGGCACCTTCAAGGTGCCCTGGCGATGCCATCAAGCCCTTTTGCCCAGAGGGCCACTCGTGCTCCTTCTTCAACTCCACGCTCGCTCTTGCCTCGCCGGTCCTCTCTTGAGCCCGAAGACGACGCCTCTGCAGCTCGCTCTTGCCTCGCCGGTCCTCTCTTGAGCCCGACGCGTCAGCACTTGCCTCGTCGTCCCACACCTTCTGCCAATGGACAACGACACACTCAGCCCTCAGAAGCTCCAGCTCCTCAAAGGAGCCGCCACTCAACAGCCCCACAGCGACATCCTCACGCCACCACCCTCAGAACCCCCCACAGCTGCCCAAAAGCCTCCAACTTCAGCTTCACTCACCACCTCGACGTCCGCCGAAGTCCCACGCCGTGCTGGGAGCTAGACCCTCTGGGCAAAAGATGCTGGGCTTGCAAAGCAGCGGACAAGAGGCTGCAGCCCTGCTTACAGGGGACCCAAGCCGCTGCCTAGACTGCAAAGTGCCCGGGGACTCCAGAGCACCGGCCCTGACTTACAGGGCGGCCCTGCTCCCCAAGGCCTACGGAGGCTCCTTCTCTCCACATCCGGGCCACTCCCCACTAACGGGGAGGGCGCCCAACACAGGCTGCCAGCTGAAGGGAGCACAAAGGCTCCCAGACCCATAGCCTGCTTACAGGCCGGTCCACACCCAGGGAGCCACGGAGCTCGGCCTTCCCCCACGGTGACAGGAACCAGACTCCACACTCGGGCACTGGGGATCTCGGCCTAAAGCCGAAGTGCCCCGAGGGGCCGGGAGCCCAGCCCCAAGGACAGGGAGGGCACACGCCCGGCCCCACCACTCCTGGCCCCACGCCTCTGAAAGGTTGGGGTCAGGGATAACCCCCTGATTGAGGGGGTCCCTCCAACCGCCCGCCGAGGCCAGAGGACGCACATAACCCCACTTACGGGGCCGCCCCCCGCAAGTGGGCTTGGGGAGCTCCGTTTCCCCCCTCAGGTGCGGAGACAGGGGCTCTCACCCTCCTTACAGGGTTGCCCCCGTCTCCGGGCAGCCAAAGGAGCACAATGGCAAAATGCCAACCACAGCAAACACCCAGCCCTGCACACAGGGAGGGGGCCCAGTGCAAAGTCAGCCACGGCACCTTCAAGGTGCCCTGGCGATGCCATCAAGCCCTTTTACCCAGAGGGCCACTCGTGCTCCTTCTTCAACTCCACGCTCGCTCTTGCCTCGCCGGTCCTCTCTTGTGCCCGAAGTCGCCGCCTGTCCAGATCACTCTTGCCTCGCCGGTCCACTCTTCAGCCACTTCCCATGTCCATCAAGGCACAGCTGCATGCCCATTATAAACTGGCCTGGAGACCTGGCAACTGTCTCTTACCAATCCCGGCCCTCCTCTGTGTTGGAGGTCCCCGACTGTCCTCTTGAGCTCGGCTCGGCCCCCTGTCCCCTGGCGACCCAACAGGGTAGGGACGTCGTCCTGTCCTCGGTCCTCTTCAGGCGCGGCCTATCCCTGACGAGCCCCCAAGCTGTTACAAACGGGCCAGGAGACCTGCTCCTTTTTAAGGCCTTTATTAGAGGTCAGCTTTGGGTGGGGAACCCGAAGAGCTGCACACACCACTGCTGTTCTATTTCGGTCCTTCTAAATTATAGTTTTTATTACTTTACCAAAATTTTAAGTTGCCCCTACCCAAACTGAAAATCTACAGATCGGCAACTCAACAGCCCAAACTTCCCCCCCAACAACCTGAATGCCATGGTGGACCCCACAACCGGCGGCCTACCCTCCTTGGTCGCCGAAGCTATGAGGTACCAGGCCTCACATCCCAGGGACCTTCACTCGGGGTGAAGGTGCCCAGCCCAGGACCAGTGAGACCGGCTGACCTTCCTTCTGATCCTGATGATCAGAAGGACCTTCTCACAGCCAGCAGCCTTCCTGCCAGGGCCACCAAAGCTGTGAGGTACTAGCTCCTCTACCCCAGGGACCTTTCCCTGAGACAAAATGTACCCAGCCCAGAGTCTGTGGAGCTAGTCTTCATCCTCACCCCTTCTGAAGACGGTATCCTAAATGGTAAGAATGGTGAAAAGGGCAGCACTCCCCATCTCCCGCTCACAGCGTCCGTAGAGATCCTCACATCCCCTAGTGTCCAACCCCAGTCATAGCACCCACCTGTGCAGCACAAGCCCTGAGCAAGCAACCTAATTTCCTCCGTAGGCTTGGAGGAGTGAGACTCTGCCTGTCCCCCTAGGAGACGCCTCTTTCATTCCCTAGGCCTTGGTAGGCCTCACACGCTTCCCCCTGTTCCCGGCCGGCCCCCTCGCGGGAGTCCGGAACCGCGGTACTGAGGGGTCCACTCTCGCTTCAGGAGTCCAAGCAACCGGCCCCTGTCTCAGTCACGCAGCAGTCGCTCGCCTCCTAAACACGCCACCGGTCTCTTACCGTGTTGCAGGTCCCGAGCTGTCCTCTTGGGTCCAGCTCGGCCCCCTGTCCCCCGGAGGCCCAACAGGGCAGATGACGTCGTCCTGTCCTCGGTCCTCTTCAGGTGTGGCCTATCCCTGACGAGCCCCCAAGCTGTTACAAACGGGCCAGGAGACCTGCTCCTTTCTAAGGCCTTTATTAGAGGTCAGCTTTGGGTGGGGAACCCGAAGGGCTGCACACACCACTGCTGCTCCCTTTCAACGATGTGAAGGATGACGAGTGCAGCTTTGTCCTGAGGCAGAGCTGGGCCTTCCGTCCTCACGGCGTCCGTAGGAAGACTGGGCTTGCTGTTTTAAGGCATTTTTAGCGCCACGTAGTGTCCTTTGCACTCCTTTCACTGGCATACACCTCGATAACATCAGCCTCCTCACAGGCGCCATTTTAGGGTAGCAGCACTGGCATTACCTGGAAGGGAAAGGGCATATAGATGAGACAACTGGCAACCAAAACATTAGCAGCAAATGGTAAATACTGACAATAATTATACTTAACTGGGTAAACATACTCAAACAATTTATCCACAGTTCACCCATAACATGCTCACAAGGGCAGGCAGTAAACTCGCATTCCCCCTGCCAACTGTCCTCATATCCCATCAGAGACACAGAGGGCATGTACCCCAGCCCCAGTCACACATACATATCCTCAATGACACCAGAGCACCTGCTTCCCTCCAAGTGACCTCTACATCCCCTCAGCAATATGCAGTGCCCACACCAATCCTATAGTGACCCTCAGGCTCCCTCAGCAGCACACACTGCATTTTGCAATTCTTCAGTGACACTCACATCCTCTCAGAAGGACAAGGTATTTTATTCTCTTGCCCAGTTTCGGGTTTCACACCCACCTCCCCTCAGGTACTCTCATTTCCCCTCAGCAGCACAAGCCAAACGGCCATGCCATCAGTGACGTGTTCTTCCCTCCGTGACACCAGGGGAACCTGCCACTCCCCTCACTGACACTCCTATTCCCTCACTGAGCCTTAAAAATTACCTCAGGTTCTACCACAAAATTTTCTCTCCTCTTTCTCTCATCCTCCCCAAATTACCTCAGAATTTTCCCAAC
Organism: Catharus ustulatus; assembly: GCF_009819885.2. Lineage (NCBI taxonomy): Eukaryota > Metazoa > Chordata > Aves > Passeriformes > Turdidae > Catharus > Catharus ustulatus. Next base: position 18,417 of record NW_024879458.1, read on the forward strand.
TGTCTCCCCTAGACATTTGCAGAGATCTTCCTGCCAAAAATGTCCACTCCATTTCCCCCCCATTACAGCAGCATTTGTTCCCAAACTGCTCAATTTTACCCCAAAATATTCATTCCTTGCAACACAGGTGACTCCAGGGTGTTCCAGCAAACCTCCCCCTTTCTTCCTGTCTCCTGTGACTTGCATTTTCTCCTCATGAATTGCGCAATCCTGTGATGGCCGCCATGTCTCACCCCAGGGGCTGCCTCACGGATCATGCGTGGTGCCTCGCCGCTCAAGGCGGACACGGTAGGTTTGAGTATCACTGCCATCGCATGTGATGAGCGCGGGGCCATCTGTGAGGGGCCGCCGCGGCTGTGTGAGGGGTCCCAGGTCGCCGCCGCGCCTGTGTGAGGGGCCGCTGTCGCCTGTGAGGGGCGCGGAGCCGCGGGGTCGCCGCCCCTGCGTGTGAGGGGCGCAAAGCCGCGGGGCCGCGCGTGAGGGGGCGCCACTGCTTGTGAGGGGCGAGAGGCCGCGGGGCCGCGTGTGAGGAGCCGCCATTGCTTACGAGGGGACGCTACCGCTTGTGGAAGGGCGTGGGGCCGCGCGTGAGGGGACGCCATTACCTGTGAGGGGTCCCAGGTCGCTGCCGTGCGTGAGCAGCCGCCGTCGCGCCTGAGGAGCCGCGCGTGAGGAGCCGGCGCCGCGCGGGGCCGCGTGTGAGGAGCCGCGCGTGAGGAGCCGGCGCCGCGCGGGGCCGCGTGTGAGGAGCCGCGCGTGAGGAGCCGGCGCCGCGCGGGGCCGCGTGTGAGGAGCCGCGCCTGAGGAGCCGGCGCCGCGCGGGGCCGCGTGTGAGGAGCCGCGCCTGAGGAGCCGGCGCCGCGCGGGGCCGCGTGTGAGGAGCCGGGGCCGCGCGGGGCCTCAGCGCCGCGCGGGGCCGCGTGTGAGGAGCCGGGGCCGCGCGGGGCCTCAGCGTGGCCGGCGCCGCGCGGGGCCGCGTGTGAGGAGCCGGGGCCGCGCGGGGCCTCAGCGCCGCGCGGGGCCTCAGAGTGGCCGCCGCCGCGGATTGTGAGAGTCACGAGACCGCATGTGAGGAGCCGGCACCGTCTGTGAGGGCTCCGAGCTCGCCGCCGCCGCTTATAAAGAGCGTGGGGCTACGGGGTCCCCGCCCCTGCGTGCCAGGGGCGCGGGGTCCCGCCCCCGCCTATGACGGGCGCGGGGCCGCGGGGTCTCCGCCCCCGCGAGTGCGGGCCGCGGGGCCGACCCCCCTCCCGTGGCGGACACGCGCGGCTGAGTTCCCACTCCTGGCTCTGAGGAGAGCGGGGTGCGAGGCCGGCGCTGCCGGGATGAAAACGGGCCCCGCCCATCCCTGTCGGCTACACGAATGGTGTCTGCCTCCCCTCAGCAGCAGAACGGTAATGGGCCATTCCTTCAGGGACCTGTTATCCCTCGGGGGCACCTGCCACTCCCCTCCGTGTCCCTCACACTCCCTCAGCATGGCTTAGGGGCACTCACCTCTCCCTCAGCGTTCATTCTGGTCCTTACAGATCAGATTTTTCTTTCAAAATATTTATCGAGTCCCTTGCAGTCTACCATTTCCTTTCCGACCTTTCTGATAATTCTGCTCTTTCATTAATTCCTTTTCACTGAGGTGATAGGGAATTACTTTGTTTAATGATTCTCTGAAGATCCAAGAAGGCTAAATATCCTAATAAGGCAGTTTTATTTCACAAATACTATTGCATTCACCAGTACAATTGAATTGTAGTGTTTTTTGCAGCAGGTGATGTCCCTAGCAATGGGATATACAACAGCCTAATCCAGGAGCAGTTTTGGCAAAATGGGTTTATTCTTTCCCAGAGCTAAGTATGAGTCAGTGGAAAGTCATCAGACTGTTGATTACTCTGAGAGATTCTCATTGCCACAACTTTTTAAATTGCATTGTTTGAAACTGATTTTCAATCTCTCTGCAAATATTCTGTGACTCATGGGCAAATTTTCTATATATTACTTGATCATCCTACCTACCTAATACCTGTATGGTTTTGGAACCACCAATTTTCACAGAGAACAAACACTCTCTGCTCAGTTAATGCAGTTCTGCTCATTTTGTCTTTAACTACAGACACAAAAAGCAAAATTGCAGACATCACTTTTTTAGAGGGTTGTGTCATGGTTTGGGAAGGGTATTCTCCAATTGAGTTCTCCCAGTAAAACTACTTCCTCCTCCCTAGGGTGGGATGGAGAGAACTGGAAGCACAAGAGGCAAAACTCTCAGGTTTTTGTCTTCAGCTTTCAACTTAAATTATGTTAAACATTATGCTTTTAGTTTCAGCATCAAGGAACCTTAATTAAAAGAACGATTTAAATTATATTGTTAAGATATACTACAGCTATGTGTACTTCCTTAACACTTACTTTTGTTTGTTTGTTTGTTTGTTTTTTGAGGAGGAAGATTTGCAGGAGATAACAGCTTTTCCTAGAGCAGTGGCACAGCAAGAGAAAAAAAACATGGACAAGCTTTCCAGCCTGCAAACCCTTCTTCAGTTCCAAAACAGGAGTACAGAAAAGCACAAGGAGTTTTTCAGTTGAGTTTTATTAAATCAGGCATTGAGACAGATCCTGTAATACCTCAGGAACCCCAGGTTCACAGAACCTGGAAGTTTAGTGTGCGAAGTCCTTCTCTGCCGTTACTGGAGCAGGTTCTGTAGTCCCTTTTCTATTATTTCCTTTTTTTCCCCTTTCCCCCCTCTCTTTTATTAGAATTACAGCTCTTATGCCTTCCCTTGAACATTTTATAATAATTTTGCAAAGATGTACTTTGGGTCTCATTCCTCCTTGCTTGCCTTGAAAAAAAATTGAGTCATTAACGGGACATACAAGGACCTGGTTTCCCTGAGAGAATACAAATTTTAGGTAGCTGCTGCTAATTTCACATGTCCTAAAATCCCTTATCAGATTCAGATGAAGTAAATCGAGGTGCAAACAGACAGGAGGAAATAACCTTGTTTTTACAGGAACAGGAAGAACCTGGAGTGTGTTTGTTCCTGAATAAAGCAAAGGCAGCTATTGATTGAGTCCAGCTCACTGGGATGATTCAAATTAAGCATCAGATTTAAGTCTTGGTATTCAAATCTCAGCCACAGAAAATTTTCTGAGAACTTGCATGCAAAACTGCTTGTATCACTTGCAAGTATGCACTCAGGGCAGTTTTTCTGCTTGTCAGAAGACAGAAACAGCTGAGAAACAACTCAAAGTCACAAATAAAAGCTGTCAAACTTGTGTTTGAAAGACACAAATTGAAGCTGTCAGTTATTTGTTTTTTTCCAAGAGGGCAAACAGGGACAATACAAGCCTGGGATAAGGAGAGAAGAGTTGGGAGAAAAAGGCAGTGAGAGGAAACTGTGAAGGAGAATGTTCAGAGGGAAAGGAATTTGTAACCCTGAAGGAGATATTCTTCAGACCTGAAATAAATGCAGGATTCCTAAACCTTGGCAGGCCTTTACTGTCTGCATATATTTATTAAACCCAGTGAGAAGAGGCACAGTTCATTTCCCTCTAAGGTCTGGGCTTGCATCTGTGCTGAGCAGTAAAGACAAAAACCAAAGATTCCTACTCCCAGTCTGCAGCTGCTAAATAATGAGAACATCCTTACCAGCCAGCATGCCCTCAAGAAGCTTATCAGAAGTCATTGAAAGAACCTAATTGATATTTCTGACTGTAACGATGTTTATTTAAATAGATAGTGTTATCCAGGATTTCTTTTCAATGTGGGTTAGAAACATAACCAAGCACACTGTAAATGGCCTACTGTCTTTGCATACTCTTGCAGTTGTTCCGTGATCTGCTGTTGAAACTCCACATTTCAGAAAGGTTACAGGCTCTAGATCTCCAAGGCCAGCCTTTTTAAGTAAGTTTTGAAATACTGAATATTTTCAAATATATTATCTGCTTTTCCCAGTTATGTTTTTGCATTCATAGTCTATAAATATCAAGAAACTCTTGCTACTTTTACCTGTTTCTGCCAAAGTTTCTGTGTGTGGATTTGACACCTGAAATTAGATTATAGATGAAGGAAAGAAGATGCAGTCCCTTTTCTGAGGACACAGATCTTTTCAGGGAGTTTTCCTTCTCGGGAATATAAGAGCTGTTTTCCTTCTAGAAATGATTGACTTACCTCCTTCAAGTGGCAAGTATCAACTGGAAACAATTACCTTTGGAACGAGGAAGTTTTCAATTTTAGGATGAGTGAGCACCATCTGTAATTTCATGCCTTCAAGCTACCTTAACTTAAAAGTTCAAGAAGTTAAAGCCAGGAAGAGGGGGGGAAAAACCCAAAGCAAGACCAAAAAAAAGAAACCCCAAAACTTTAATTATTTCCAGCCAAATTTAGCCTTTTGTTTGCACACAGATATTATGCTTGTGGAATGGTTGTAAGTTGTGCCCTTTTTTTTTTATCATTTTCTGCGTTTGTTTGAAGTGTCAGTGCTACAGCATTGTGAGGATGAAGTCCAGATGTCATCATTCTGAAGTCCAGGGCAGATGATGGATGGTTCTCCACACTGCATAAACAGAGGGCAAACACAGAGCCAGCATAACAGCTGGATTGTCTTGCATTTTAGAAACATTAAAAAAATACAACAGATACTGGTTCATTCAGAAGAGAGTTCTAGAAATGCAATTTTTAAAAAATATCATTTGACATAAGAAAAAAGCCCCAAATATTACACAGAAATATTTGTGCTCTCACACAAAGGAAACATTTCTTTTTGATCTTCATACAAAGCATTTCAGCAACTGGCAAATTGCAAAACCTATCACTTCTGTTAGAAGAAATAACTGAAAATGGGCTCTTATCTCAATCTTGTCCTAACTCTAGAATATAAACATATTGTTGGTCTGCAAAGAGGGCCTGGCAATACCACAAAAACCGATTTTCTGAGATGGTTTTCAATCCCATTGTTTAGGACAGGACTGGAATTACCATTTTCATACGCAAAGCATGGTTTTGAAGTGTTTTAACACTTCACATCACCAGAGTTAAAACAATTTTTATTTTCTTTTATAATACATGCAAAGAAGTTAGCTGAATTGTATGCAGTAAGGCAAAGGGGTTTGTTAATACTTTATTTTATATTATTGTGTTATACCTTATAATTGCCAACCTTATTCAGGCCTTATTTACACCTTAAAATTGCTGATTTTATTGAGGCATCAGTGGTATTTATCTGCTTGCTTTTTCTAAGAACCATTTAAACTTCTCAATGTCTTATAAACGCTGTTCACCCTCTACTTTCTCCAAATGCAATTCTTAGCTAAGGAACTGCATTAATTGGTTGACATCAAGGTTTTGATGCTGCATCCAAGCATTCTTTATCCGATCATGCATGAAATTCAGCTGGTTTGGATGGTTTTTGTTTTGGTTTTTGCGGGGGGATTGGGGTATTTTGAATTTGTTGTGGTGTTTTTCCTGTTGAATTGATCATATTTTATCACTCCCAAGGTTTTTTTTAGCACAGACACAAAGTGGAGCTCCCTGCCCTCAGATATTCAAGGGTGGGGAGGGTCAAACAACAAGAGGCAAATACGGAAGTGCTGTGACCCAAGGACTGCACAGCCCAGTTCTTTCCTGGGGAAGGGGAAGACCTTGACCCACAATTAGGTACAGAGACCTTGTAACTTGGCAAAGAAAGCAAGGCCAGACAAGATAAAAAACTAGGCAGGATTTCTCTTGTGTCTTTTGTTTGCATGCCATTGTGGGGCCTGATATATTCCATTTCTGCCAGTTTTCCCAGTTCTTTGCCTCATCCTATTACCATTACCCTTGAACTTAATGATGTTCATCCCATAACAGCAGTGCCTCTAAAGGAACACCTCTGCACATCAAGACACAATTTGCTCTTTTGCTGATAGTAAAAAGCCTCTTAAGGGAGCCAGGAAGACCTCACTCCCCTTGACATCCCCTCACATGTTCCTACACAAACACTTCTTGTGTCCCCTCTAAATTACCCTGGGCTTACAGCTACATGAATGCCTTGACCTGTGCCCACTGCGCATGATTCAGCCAAGCAAAATCGAGAGCAAATCTTGCTTGGGCTTTAAGAACTTGAAATAACTTGGAAGTGCAAGAAATCACCTTATCCTTTGGTTTGTTTTCTTTCAGATGCTGGACTTGCCTCTGTGGATGTGTACTGAGCTCTCACTGCAGGGGACTGTCAGGCCTGAATGACTGTGAGTTGGTGTTCTTCTCCTTGGGGAATCAGAAATTATCATTAATTAGACCACAGAAATGCTTTCTGAAACCTTTCCCCTTTCTTGCCCTTTGCTGGTACATCTGCTCTTTCTGCCTTTCCCTGTTCCCCGAGTTCATTTCCCCTGTTTCCCTTCCATGCAGCTCCTAGCTGGGAAAAACTGGGAGAACTTATGGGGGACAGAGGGTAAGGTTTTCAGTTTCACCCAGATCCCAGATTCCCTAGGCAGTTAATCTCAGCAGGAAGGAAAAGAGGAGCCCTGCATCCCGCTCACTGACCCCACAGCACAGGCAGGACCAGGAGCCCTCCAGGGCAGAGCCCTGGTGCTGAAGCCTCCTGGCTTTGGCTGCTCAAACACCACGGCTTTTGGCAAAGATGGGAGGAGTGTCATGCTTTTTCCTGTCCTGAAAGAGAGGAGGCAAAGAAAATTAAGTCCACTGCACAAGTCCAAGGATCCCAGCTTCCACACTTGTTTTCTGACTGCTCACTATGGGGTTTTATCCATGGCAGGTGACACCTATTCAGAGTGTCCTTTTCCCAGCATTTTCATTCCTAATTATTTCAGACATTAAAAGGAAGCAGAACATTGGCACACCAAGGCTGAGAGCAGGGGAAGCGTTTGGGGAGAGCTAGAGAAGTGAAGGAGCAGGCATTTTCTTGTTTACATTTATCAGTGGTGGGAACTTGGAGAAGAGGTGGTGCTGCATGCACCAAGGACAGAATGCCCGTGCCTTGGTTGTTTTCCTTTGCTCGTAACCCCGGGCTTCAGCCCCTCTCCAGAGGAGCAGAGAATTCCTCCAGGATAAGAGGGACTCTGGTCCCACTGCAGGCATGTGTCCAGTAGAGGAGGGCAATTGTTGACAGGGCCTGAGCACGTGAAATCAAACCCCACAAACAATGCAATGCACTCCGTGAGCTGCAGCACCAAGTGTTCACAGCAGGCAGAGGCAGGAGGCGCACGCAGGACAGGGAAGTACCACTGCACTTGGTGTTTGTGCTTACCTGTGTTTTTGTTCTGCTTCCCTTCAGAGCTGCTCTTGCCAAGGTCAGTTCCATTTTGAGAAGGCTGTCTCCCGTGTAGTCAAGGCTGGAAATCCTCACTTAGCATTTCCAGGTGACATCTGGATTTGCCAGAAAGCGGGTGCACACTCAAATGACCATTTCTGTGACAGGTCAGTCAGAAATCATGGAATCAGAAACTTGCTCCTCACTGCCCCACTTGGAAATACATTAAAAAAGAAAAAAAAACCAACAACCACAGAAAAACCCATAAAAGACAGAGCTAAGTGCAGCTTCATCTTAATATTCTGCCCAGTGGTGGAGAGAAAGGAGGAGGAAAGCTGCTCTTGCATTTCTGGACCAAGTACTTTGGAACATCCAATACTGCCCTCACCTGCAGCTGTCCAGCTTCCCTCCTTCCTTCAGCCTTGCCCTGACTTCTGAGGGGCCAGAGGCACCCCACACACAACCCAAAAAGGATCAGCACTCACCCCCACTGGAAGTAGACATCTTCATGGTCCATCTTTGGCCAAACAAACCCCAGGATATTTTGCTTTCCTGACAGACTTGGCCAATTTCATTTACATTTATCAAGACTACAGACCCTGTATGGTTCTGGGGTCAGCGCTGCTCTGGCACAGGAACCTGAGAGAAGACCGGAATTCAGGAGCAAATTGCAATCCCAGCTATGCAATGAAGGCCTGCTTCTGGCAGGTTCCTTGTAGTTTTTTGCACTTGGTGCAAACACAACTGGTGCCAGGGTGAGGGAAGTCATGAGCTCAGCTTTTCCCTCCAAAATATCCCCTCCTTATTTCCTGGTAGATGAACTCAGATCCACTCCCTTCACTTACCTCAGCAATCCCCTCAAAAATGGCACCTCACTCCCCTTGACACCTACACTGAGCTGCAGCACCAAGTGTTCACAGCAGGCAGAGGCAGGAGGTGCACGCAGGACAGAGAAGTACCACTGCACTTGGTGTTTGTGCTTACCTGTGTTTTTGTTCTGCTTCCCTTCACAGCTGCTCTTCTGCCAAGGTCATTTCCCTTTTCAGAAACCTGTGTCCCGTGTGAACTCTCACTGCAGGGAACTGCCAGGCCTGAATGGCTGTGAGTTTGTGTTCATCTCCCTGGGAAATCAGAAATTATTAATTAGACCACAGAAATGCTTTCTGAAACCTTTCCCCTTTCCTCCCCTTTGCTCTGAAGTTCTCCACTGTGAATTCCAGGTATAACAATATGTGCTTTACTGCCAACAAAAGCTGGTCAGGTGGGAGCCAGGAAGCCAAGTCTCTCAATTTGGTCTGAACACCAGCTTCCAGCAGGGTATTGCTTCCTCTCTCATAGGCTCTCTTTAGCAAAGTGGTAAACACAGAATCCAGTGGCACAGTAGGTTATTCGCTTACCTCCTCATGATTTTTAAACTGTTTCAAGTGAAAAAAAGCATAAGAGAAAAAGAATGATGACTATGAAACAAAAATCTCTTTAGCCATCCGTGTTTTGAGATGAGCTCTGTGCTGAACCCAGGGTGAAGCTCCAGGAGCACAAGTGTGCAGACCCCTGCCAAGCACCACCTCAGAGAACAAGCGATTTGTACTGAGGGGCACACACCCCAGTTAATGTGTACAAGTTAAACAGAATTCTCTTTCAGAACTGGGGGTTTTCAGTCCACCCCAGGTGCTACTTGACCACCAAATACAAATGGAGGACTTGGTGAGCTTCTGTGGGCTTGGCAAATCCTGCTCCAAGCCCAGCTGATGCCCCTGTGACTCCAATGCTTTCCTGAAGGAGGTGGCAGAACTTGGCAACATTTGCCACCAGAGCTTCATTTCTGAAAAAGCTTCCTTTGGAAAATGCATCCACTTCCTACTTAACAGCACAGTGCTTTCTCCCTGATCTCAGCCTGAGCTGCCCACAGCCATGGAAACCACCTTCCTCTCCTGATCTCCACACTGGCCTAAAAACACTGTTACAGAAGCCAGCTACTTCCAGACCCAGATGGTGCGTGCAGGGACAGTGTCTCTTCTCTTTAGGATCAGGGAAAAAGGGCAGAAGCACCTACAGAGCCCCAATGCCTCTCTTGAGCAGGAAACACCATGGTTTATTAAAAATGGGTAAAAATTATGCCCCTTTCACCCCACTGGTAGAAATGACACAACATCCCAAAAAAAACTGTACCTGTTCCATTTTCAGACTGAAGCAACAGTATATTCCTGGCTTCTAAGGCAGCAGGGACAACAGCACTGAAGGGAAATGTTTGGATAATCATGTCTTCACTTAAAGAGAACCCAATTGCTTCATCAAAGCCATCACTGCCCTCAATCAGGACATCCACCATATCCAGGACATCTAATAAGTGAAGAAAAAATTCTAAGCAGAGGATCCAGACTTACAGGAAAAACAACAGAGGTAGAATGCAACACTCCAAGAATATAAGGCGTCTTTGTAATTTCTCAAAAAAAAAAAAAAAATAAAAAAAGGATGAAAGCCACATTTGTCACACAATACAATGGTAAGTGCAACACAAAAATCATGGCTGAACCTTCACTCTGCCTTTCAATGCTGCTGTCCAGCACAGAGAAGCTGTGGCTGCTCCTGGATCCCTGCAGGTGTCCGAAGCCAGGTTGGACCCTGGGGCTTGGAGCAGCCCAGCTACTGAAAGGTGTCCCTGTTCATGGCAGGGGTGGAAGTGGCTGAGCTTTAAGGAGCCTTTCCACCCAAACCATCCTGGGATTCCATGATTCTGTCAACAGTCCCAGGCAGAAGCGCTAAATTTCCATTTTAGTTCAAAAATGCTGCTGCAAGAGCATGAAGAGAGATTTCAACTACTGTTGAAGTGGCACAGCCACATCAGAAATTACTTTCAGGGGAAAAGCGGAAACTTTGAAATTCCACCTTCTACTTCTGATACCAAGTACACGTGGAGGGTTGAATCCTGGAGGGTCCTCACTCAACAGGATTTCTAGAGTTATCCATCCCCAGTTTGCTGATTAGGGCTAGAAAATGTAGCCCCAGGTCATGAAATTCTGTTGTTGATGGGTTACCACACACCGTCAATGTGAGAGACAGGGATGCTGATGCTATCAGAGTCCTGTTTAAACACAGCCACCTGGACCATGCTGGCTTTCTGAAACAGGTCTGCTGCCTTGTCCATGTAGGGCTAGGGGTTTGTCACCAGCTCCAGCAGGATCTGTCAGGAAAGGTGCAGACAAAGCTAAGTGCACTGGCTGGCGAGTGTAAGGGAACCATACGTTACTAAGAAGGACCGTATGCTAGAAGTGGGTGCAAGCTGGGCAGGGTAGCTTGCAAGATGACAACTTCCTTATCACTTCTGCAGGATTTTGTCTGTAGAGCAGGTTCCTGCTCTAGAGGAGACACTGATGGGGAAAAGTTCACTGCAATTTGGCATCTAGATTGCAGAAGGGCCGGGCAGAAGCGCTGTCAAATGCAGTGGCACAACTGGATTTAAACCTTTTAAATGCTGGAAAAGCTGGAGTTTACTTCCGGTAAACCCCTGAGGCAACAGGGAGCGGTCACCTCGCTTTAAAAGGCAAATAAATGTCTTCTCCCATTCAATTCTGTCCCCGACAGTAGCAGAAAAAGGCGGCTCCGCCGTAAACCACGCCCCCCACTCGCGCTGTCATCCTTCTCAGCCACAGCGTCCCTTTGCAGCCCCAACTCCCCGTCCCCTCTGCCCTCCATTGACAGACACCGCCCCGCTCTCTCCCGCCCCTCGCCCCCTCCCCGCGCTCGGCAGCCCCGGAGCGACCCCGCCGTCCCCCTTGGTCACCGCCCAATCACCCAGGGCGGCACCGCCTCAGCAATGGCTGCAGTACCGCGCTGTGCCCACACGGCGGCGACACTGAGAGGGCACCGGCCCGGGGGTGGCTGCAGTACCGCGCTGTGTCCACACGGCGGCGACACTGCCGCCCAGCTCAGCCCGGGCTTGTGGGGCAGATGAGGCAAAAAAAGCCACGAATGGAATAATCGCTTCCAAAATTCCTCCCAAATGAATGCCCCCAAAACGGCCGACCAAAACTAAAAAAATCTCTGCCTCTAACCAAATAACACCAATAAAACATTTCAACTGTATCTTTATATTTCTATTCTCATTTTTATATGTATTCCTTATATATTATGCTATTTGCATTATTTATATAGTATGTATTTCATAGAAATTTGTTACTCGTATTTGTTAATATGTTATATTTCGACAAATATATTGATATTTTTATATTTTCATATTTTCATTTTTCTATTATTTATATCTCATATTTATACTAGCTATATAACACCCCACCAATGGTTGTGACAGACCTGAATAATTAGAGATCAATGGGAAGTTGTTCGGTGCACCAAAAGTGATAGAGAATGTCAGCTTGACTGGTGTCACACGTAGAGCTAGGACAATGGCCCTAAACACCCAAAAAGTTAAAGAAACCCTGAGCCACGCTGTGGTCAGACCCCATGGGGTGGTTTATCGAAAGCACCAGAAAGGAATGGGAATAATGGGAAGAACAATGGGAATGCCCTGGCCCTCAGCTTGGTCCCGTCTGCCCACACCACTGCCCTTGGGAAGTGCTGTTGTTCCTGGCTGGAAAGCCAGCAAACAATTTCTCCTTCATCCCTTAAAACTCTTCACGGAAAGCCTCTGTTATCCCCACATTTCTCCTCAAACAACATCTATTCTCCTTCTGTCTCTCCGGTCCCCCCCCCGAGTGTTTGGCTCCGCTGCTGCCCGGCGCTTTGGCAATTAATATAATTGATGAATTAACGTGATTGATGCTGAGCCTGGCTGGGCGGGCGAGAGGCGCCGAGGGGCTCAGGCCAGGCCCGGCCGTGCCAGCGCCATGGCACACTGCAGCTGCTCGTACGTCACAAACATCACCACGTTCCAGGAGCCCAGCCGCAGGAAGGACGGGACAAGGCTGTGTCAGCAAAAGCAGCGCTGAAGGGGGAGTGCTGGGACATCCCCAAAGTCCCGCATAGGGGTTGGGATGTTTGGGATCTGTTTGCAGGTGCTCAACTCACCCCTTGTAGAGGCCGGCGGGGCCATCCTGCGTGAGCAGGGCCAGGAGGCAGCTCAGGGCGTTGCTGTACTGCCCGGGGGTGGCGTTCATGTACTGCGTCTTCACCACGTCCACCGGCGATGCCGCCACTGTGGCACAGAACCCGGCGCCAAAGGCGGCCACGAAGTGGCACGGGACGTTGTCTAAAGGTGGGGAAGAGCTGGGGGTTGGATGTGGCAGGGACGGGGATGGCACCTGGCCACGTCCCCGTGTGCTCACCTGCCATGAGCTGTGCCCGCAGCAGCGCGTCCTTGATGAGGTCGTAGGTGACGAGCTCCCCGCAGTTGATGACGGCATTGCGGGCAATGTTGGGCAGCGTCCCTGGGCAGAAGGGAGGAGGCATTGGGAATCTGGTCACAGCCCCTCCTGCAGCATCCTGGGCAGGTGACCCAGCCCTGCTGTCCCCATCCTTGTTCCCTTCCTCATCACCATTTCCACTGCTATTCCCACCCCGTCCCTTTCCGTGCCCGTCGCTGTCCAGTCCCACCTCTCCAGAGCCCGTGGATCCCCTCCTCCCTGGCGATGGTGCGGTAGCGTCCACAGTGCTGCTGTAGCGGGGCGCGCTGTCCGACAGGGCCGCGCTGGCCTGGAACCGCACCTTGACCACGTCGGTGGGCTGCGCACAGGCCACGGCCACAGCCCCCGTGGTGCAGCCAGCCAGGAGCCGCGTGCCCACGCCTGTGTCTGGAGAGGGCGGGTGTCGGGACCCCTGGCCCTGCAGGGACCCCCAGCCCTGCAGGGACCCTGAGGTGAGCGGCCTGCGGTGCACAGGAACACTCACTCTCAGCACCCTTGGGGGTGTACAGCTACTTCACAGAGTCGTAGAGGCCAATGCGGATGGAGGAGAAGCTCATCTGGTGCTGCAGCCCGGCCGCCAGCCCTCGGTAGAGGCTGCGAGCTCCCTCTGTCCTCACCATGGTGCTCAGCGTCCCCACAACACCCCGGTACTCCACAGAGCTGATGGTCCGGGGGATCCTCACCTCACCCTGGATCTGTGGGGTGCCAAGTGCATCACCCCACCTCCTGTTCCTCCCCAGGTGCCACCAGCCCTGTGGCAGTCACCAGGTGCTCCCTCGGGGCCCTGGGGACCTGGCGGATCGTACCTGCAGCCGCACTTTGGCGGTGTCCAGGGGAAAGGTGCACAGGTCAGTGATGCAGCCGGCCATCCCCGCGCTGATGAACTTCATGGTGATCGTCGGGGGCACCTCGGGGGGCTTCAGACCCACCATGGTGGCAGAGGGGCTGGAAGGAGAGGAGGGGTTTGTGGAGGGTGCATCAGCACAGGGCTTCACATGGGTGTCCTGTTCAGCAATGGAGGTGATGATGTGCCAGGGTGGCTCTCAATGGCTTTGGTCAGTCCCAACAACCATGTCCTGCCCTGTCTCCTCCCCTCTGTCCCAGGGAAACTGAGGCACAGGGCTTGCTCAGCATGGGCTCAGCAATGCCCACCCTTCCCCATCCCACCCCAGCCGTAACGGGGCCTGCTCCCTGAGATCATCTCCCCCAGTGACCTGCCCGGAGCCCTGTCCCTCCGTGGCCTCACCGGAGGGACCTCGGCACAGTGCTCCACTCCTGCTTGCACAGGCAGTGCCCTCAGAGCCCTCTCCCTGGCCCCAGCCTTATATAGCACCCAGGACATTCCAGCAGCCAGGGATCGGGTGACAGGAAAACAGGGTTGCCGCAGTGGCATTTCAGCTGACAGGACTGGCTCACCTGGCACCCGTGATGAGGTGGCTATTTCAGCCCTCTGCCCCGCTCACGGGGCTCAGGCATGGGGAGGGGGTCCTGCCCAGACCCCCGGCATTGCGCTGGGAGGAACATTGGCTTTCACCCTAAACCCCCTCTGGGGAGGATGAGATGCAGAAAACCCTCGCCCAAAGGCTTTACAAGCACGTGCTTTGGAGGCAGTGCAGCACTGAGCCCTTTGTGCAGGGCAGATTGGATCCCTTTGTCCGACACAGAGCCACAATCCACCCCACACAGCTGCCAAGCTCCCAGCAGGTTTGCTCTGCATGGTGGAACATGTTCCCCAAGCTCAGGAGGAGCAGGGGCTGGATGAGCAGCTGGGAGTGAAATCCACCCTCAAACCCGTGACGTGTATGGCCAGACACTGGGTCTGAGGCTGCTGGGATGGACTGGGCTCAGGACAAGAGGCTGGAAGACAAGGTGGAGGGAAGCAAGGCCCCTTTCCCCCATTTTTAAAAAGCTCAGTGTGTTTACCCCTTGGTGCTCGTCAGCCCCACACGCAGAAAGGTCCCGCAGGATGAGCTGCGAGCCTCCACACTCACACCCAAGCTCACCTTGCACAAGAGCGACTTCCAGTGCTCCTGACACCCTGGAGCCACCTTTGCTCCAGCCCTCGAGCTCCAGACAAAGCTGCCTAGCACCGACACTCCTCTCCAGCTGGCTCCTGCCTTGTTTTCCTGCCCGGTTCCAGTGCTGACCTACACCTGAAAGGAAAACACTGTTTACCTTATGCCCAAGATCCAGCTCAGGGGCCAGTGCTGTGACCTCCTGTGCAACACTGATCCCAGCCCAGCTGGCATCCTGCCCGAGTCTTTTTTGGGGATGCCACCAGCAGAAAGCAGCCTGCACGTCACTCCTGTCCTTCCCAGGGACACAGGGTGCCTGACCTGCCATCCCAACCCAGCAAGGGCAGGGAAAGGGGCCACAAACACAGAGCAAGCTGTTCCAGCAGTGAATTACGCATTCAGGGTGTCCCCTGGGGAAACAACACTGCAGAAGCAGGAGAAAAATGAGATGCTGATCCTTTGGCTGCTTAAATCCTGAATTCCATGCAGGGTTTGAAAAGCAGCTCAGATTGGAAGTGACTCACCCCTGCTGCACGGTGATAGTCAATTCCTTGGCAAAGCAGTGATCTTTCCATGGGCTCCTGGCCACCCCAGCTTCCAGCAGCATTCCTCTGACTTGGAAGCTCATGTGGGAGAGACTGCTGTCCCCTGTTAAGGAAAGGTTCATGCCCTGGCATAAGGACACTGCCCAGGCTGATTAGAAACCAGAGGAATTTTATTGAAACAAATTCTGGAGACAGCAGTACAAAAATAACTGAGCTCTGTTGTCATCAAAGTCTGTTCTCTGAAAGGCATACCAAAATAATTTAAATATAAATATACAAGTGTCATCTTTCTAGTCACCCTCTTTTGTACACCCACCAGATTTCAGAGTGCCCTTGGCCTGTGTACACACAAGCACTGTGGGCACCTGTGGAAACAGAGAATTGTGCTGCCCACCAACTATTTTTGAAAGAGCCATTTCACAGGAATAAATCCTAAGCCTGGACTACTTGGAGAGCAGGTAACAGGCTGTGGGTTACCCACAGTCTCATTGGGGACCTGCCCCTACAAGACACAGCTCCCTGTGGCTGACCACAGGCTTTAAGCCTTTCTAAACAGGGCCCTGCAAGTGACCAATTAGGCCAACTAAAAACAGAGCCTGGAAGCTGTGGCTTCCACCTCCCCTTTGCTGGAGGGCTCAGCCTTTGCCATGCATCTGGCCATGGCTTAGGAAGCTCTGCTGGGCACGGCCTCTGGCCAGCACTATTCCCTCTTGGAGAGCTGAGCAGAGAAGATCCTGGTGATTCTTCTGAGAGCTCGGGGCTGGGCCTGGGACAGTCTGCTCTTCGGTAGGGGATTCCTCCAGGCACGGCTCCCTTCTCTCCCCAGAGCAGGAGTGACCAGGTGTGAGAGCTCTGCCCTGTGCTTCGTTTCATGTCAAGGCAAACCACAGGGCTGTGCAGAGGGTGACAGGTTAGACACACAGAAAAAAACACCCCAGTGAGAAAGAGAATGATCTGAAGCCCAGAAAGGAGCTCTGGTGTGTGACCTCTGAACTTGTGAGCATCCACCCTCAGCCAAAGGAATGACATGGCGTAGTCACTGGGACCTGACTGCATTTTGGCTTTCCATTATTATTTTACTTAATAATTTGCAGTACCCTGAAGACCAAGTCTCCTCACAGGGCAGAGGCAATGCTCTATCACAACAAATCTTCAGACTGCTGACAGGACAGGGCATGGGCTTAAACTAAAAGAGGAGAGATTTAAATCAGATATTGGGAAGAAGTTCTTCCCTATGAGGGTGGTAAGGCCCTGGTACAGGGTGCCCAGAGAAGCTGTGGCTGCCCCTGGATCCCTGGAAGTGCCCAAGGCCAGGCTGGATGCAGTTTAGAACAATCTGGTCTAGGGGAAGCCACGGCAAGGGTTGGGGCTGGATAAGCTTTAAGGTCCCTCCCAACCCAAACCATCACTGTGATTCCATGAGAAATGGGATGGTCCAGGCTCAGCTGCCTGCAGGGACCCCAAAGCAGCAGCCCATGAGAGGAAAAGCCCTGGTTTATACAGAGTCATCTCCTCCTTGCTTTGCCAGCAGCCTCCCACAGCCTGGCTTTGCCCCGATGTTCCCAGCAGCACTAGAAAAAGAGTAATTTCAGCACACAAACACATTTCTCCCCAGCTAGTTCAGAGCTGGCTGTGCCTGTGAAGCACTGGGAGAAGTGATCCTGCTCCAGGAGCCTTTAGGGGAGGGAAGCTGCGGGGCCAGGAAGGTCTTTTGGAAAACTGATCCGCCAGTCTGGCCTTTCACCTACATCCCTGGGCTGCTTCTCTGAGTCCTGGGAAAGGTCTCCTGAAGTGCCCAGCTCCCTCCCAAGAGAAACAGCACCAGGACCCTGTTTTGGTGCACTTTGATATGCACTGTTGGGAGAGGGAAATGGCTTTTCTAGGAATGAGTCAGTCCTCGTGTTTGATAACCTGTGCATCACAGGCTCAGGTAGCAGCCTGCAGGCAAAATACTTTAAAACACTTCCTGTCTATCAGACTGAAATAACAGACATGGATAATTAGGAAAATCTTTGCTTTGTTCTTCTTTCTTCTAAATAATTCTCCAGGAGAAACTTCCTAAACCAAAATGTAAGGAGCCAAGAGAGATAAATGCAGACCTGGCCACAGAGGAAGATTAAAAGATTAAAAACCAGCAGAGAGAGCTGCTCGCTGGGCAAAGTGCTTCCCTTGGACAGGGCTGTCCAGAGACCAGGACAGTAGCTGAAAGGTCAGGAGTGGCTGGAGAGGGGCAGTACTGATCCCTGAGTTCTGCACAGCATCTGGAAGCCTCTCTCTAGGAAATTCCAATCTGCCAATTAACATAATTTCAAAGGTGCATGAAGCCACATTTCCTGCCTCCCACAGCTCCCCCTTCCCATGCGCCACGTGTCCTGCACAGCCAGGGATGGAAAGCCAGCACCTGCCATTTTCAATGTAAGGAACAGAACTCCAGAATGGTTTGGGTGGAAAGGGCCTTAGAGCCCATCCAGTCCCACCCCCTGCCATGGGCAGGGGCACCTTCCATTATCCCAGGCTGTTCCAAGCCCTGTCCAACCTGGCCTTGGGCACTGCCAGGAATCCAGGGGCAGCCACAGCTGCTCTGAGCACCCTGTGCCAGGGCCTCACCTCCCTCACTGTCAATAATTCCTTCCTGACATCTAATACTCCTAAAATGCTCTGTACTCCAAAGCCAAAACACAAGAGGAGGTGCCTGGTGCTATTTGATGTCACTGAGGCAAAGGAGAGCAGTCTGTTTGCTCCCAAAGTCAGGAAACCAGGTGTGCTTGGAAAACACCACTGGCATGTTGTTTCAATGATGACCAGCTAAAATACAGCTCCTCCCATTTTCCTACCATTGCCCAAAGTGCAGGGTGAAGTGGTGTTCACAGGTGTGTATTTATCCTAATGACCTTCCTAAAAATGAATCTCCAGCTGGGGGAAAGGTGTAACACCAGTTCTTGCTGCTATTTTACATGTACAGGTGGGACTCAAACTGAGCAAGGTTTAAAAGCACCATTAGCACTCCCAGCTCAGACAGATGACCAGAATCACAGAACCATGGAATTACTGAGGTTGGAGAGGACACATAGGATCATGGACCAACTGTTCCCCCAGCATTGCCAAGGCCACCACTATCCCATGTCCCCAAGTGCCACATCCACACAGCTTGAAATCCCTGCAGGGATGGGGGACTCACCACTGCCCTGGGCAGCTGTGCCAGGGCTGGGCAACCTTTTGGAGGAAGAAATGTTCCCTAATATCCAACCTAAACCTCCCCTGGCACAAGCTGTGGCCATCCTGTCCCTGGGAATAGGGTCCATCCCTCCTGTCGGAGTTGTGCAGAGCCAGAAGGTCTCTCCTGAGCCTCCTTTTCTCCAGGTTGAGCCCCTTTCCCAGCTCCCTCAGCTGTTCCTGGTGCTCCAGACCCTTCCCCAGCTCCCTTGCTCTTTTTTGGACATCAAACCTTCCTTTGATCCATCTCAGAGGCACCTTCTGAGTGCCAGTTTTATCCTCCTGCGTAGTTTCCAGAGCACACATCTGAAAAGTCGTGTTTACACCATTCCCCACCCCAGGAACAGGCTCTGGTCAGTGCCCATCCCAGGCTTCTCCCTCTCTGTCTCTCAGACTCTGAGTGCCTGGTGCTCAGCCAGGAAGCACACATGCTCCATGGGGAAGATGCAAGAGGAAAGGGGACTTGAGCACCAAGGATCACACTTCACTCTTCTTTTTACAGGAATGGCAGGGACACTGACACCAGCCGAGGATTACTCAGTGCCTGTGTGCCAGGGGCTGGATTAAAGCAGATTCATGAGAGGACACAGCTTCTTCCAAGGTCAAAGAATTCCAGCCTTGGAGGCAGAGAATGTTTCAGCCCTGTGGCTCAGCAAGTTTGCTGGCAGTTTTGCTTGCACACAGGGATGGAGGGCAAACAGATCCGTGTTAGCAGGCTACAGCCTACCCTGGCATTGGCCTTGCACCTTCTCCTGCTTTCCAGGCAGGAAATCAGGAAGATCCAGCAGACCAGAAGAAACAACACAACCAAGAATGTTTTGGCAGTTGCTGCCATCAGCATTTTTGGAACATATAAAGTCTGCTATTGTGAATCTGCCCAAGGCTGTGCTATTTCTAATTCACACTGAAGGCAAGTCTATGTATACACAAATATCAATTATTCTGCATAAAACTGGTCTCCACAGAAGTTTCTTATTCTTTTGGAATATTCCTAGAGGTGGGGGGGGGTGAAATATCCCAGTATTTAGAGAGAGACTTTAGCCAAGGGTCTGGAGTGCCAGGACAAGGGGGAACAGCTTCCCACTGTCAGAGGACAGGGTTAGATGGGATATTGGGAAGAAATTCCCTGTGAGGGTGGGGAGGTGCCCAGACCAGCTGTAGCTGCCCCTGGATCCCTGGAAGTGTCCAAGGCCAGGCTGGACAGGGCTTGGAGCAGCCTGGGATGGTGGAAGGCATCCCCGCCCATGGCAGGGGGTGGAACAAGAGAAGCTTTGAGGTCCTTGACCACCCAAACCTTTCTGGGATTCTGGCATTTTATGGAAAAGTTGATTAAACTCTGATTTTTCAAACTTATCCTCAAGGCCACACTCAGAGCAGGTGAGCAGAGTGGAAGACAAGAGCTGGGAAGGACCTCAAGAACGGGAAGTGTTAGTTTGATGCAATGGAGAAAATAAGTGAAAAACAAAGAGGTTTTGTGAGGCCCTACAAAACTCTGATCCCTGGAAGGTGCTCACAGCATCCATGCTGAGCCTGAGCTGCTGCAGCACCTCCTCAGGGCCCCATGAGCTGGGACAACACTTTTGTCTCAAATGCTGCCAGCTCCTTTGCTGTGACTGCCCAGCTCCACACCTCAGCACTGCTTTGTCATTCCAGGAAGGAAGATGGGGAAAGCAGGGAGTCAGACAAGCCAGGGAGAGGAGGCAGGAGCACTAGGAAGGCCAGGAGAGATGGCTGCCAGCTGCTAAGTGAGTGAGGGCTGTGGTGTCCCGAGGACAGCTCAGATTTCAGCCTTGCTGTCACACTTGGTGTTTGCTGACCTGTGCAGAACCAAACCAAATCCAGATTTAGAAGCTGATGTCCCAATTAAAAGCAAAACTATGAGGAAGCATTTTTTCTGAACTCTATGTATTGGCAGCAGTGAAAAACTGGTTCTTCAAAGAGAATTTGATGCACAAGGCACAACGGAAGCCTGTCTCAGCACACGCTGCAAGTGCTGCAGCAAAGAATTAACGACAGCTAATCCTCAAATTAGGGACTTTAACATCAAAATATTCACATAGTTCATTGCTAACATTTTACCTAATTTGTGATAACTTACAGGGCGGTAGTTCCAACCATTCAGCTCAGAGCTGCACAGAGGGGATTCAAGAAAAGCTGGTATTAGTATTACACCACAGGTGTCCGTGACTTCAGAGCTATCAGAGCCTGTCTGAGCCTGTTTTGATTCATCAGACAAGCTGTTCCCAGTGACACAAATGCTCCTGGAAGTGCTTGTTCCGTAGGTCACACGGAGAGGAACAAGGGCATCACCTTATCTGGGAGTGGTAAACAAACAGCCCAGCTGCTGCACACCCACAGCAGAGCTGGGGCTGGAAAAGAATCATGGAATTCCAGAATGGTTTGGGTGGGAAGGGATCTTAAAGCTTATTTCATTTCAACTCCTTCCATGGGAAGGGACACCTTCCACTAGACCAGGGGGCTCCAAGCCCCATCCAGCTTGGCTTGGAACATTTCCAGGGATGGAGTAGCCACAGCTTCTCTGGGCAACTCTGTGCCAGGGCCTCCCCACCCTCACAGGGAAGAATTTCTTCCCAATATCCAAACTAAATCTCCCCTCTTTTAGTTTAAAACTGTGTCCCCTTATCCCATCACTATCTGCCTGTGTAAAAAGTCACGCTCTTTTTAATAACCTCTCTTTATGAACTGAAAATAAATATGTAGATGTCTAAACAACTGAGCCACAAACCTCTCACTGTAAATAAATCTTCATGACCAGAAAACAAAACAAATTGTCGGCAATCCACAGCTTTGGTGCAGGAGGAGCAATCACTCAAGTTATTCTGCTACTCCCTGGGTCACAGAACCATTACAAGATACCTCTCCAGGAGCCCCCTCCATTTTATCTTGATCTAAAAGAGATGAATTGAAACCATAATTACAAGCTAGAGCTCCTCAGAATTAGGCATGTCACCTCACATTAAAGCACAAAGTGTGGATGACAACCTGCGACTTCCACTGACCCTGATGAGCAGCATTTCCTGAGCACACTGAACAACTGGGCGATGTAAAGGCATAAGAATCACAGACAACGCAGGCATGGGTGTTAAAAACCATCCTCATGGAGAGAAGAGTTATTGGGAAGATCCCCCTGACACAATTTGAAAGCCATCAAATTTAAGTTCAGTGCTGGCAGGCAAAGGAAGGGAGAAGTTCTGTTCCTGCTTTAAGGAGTGGACTAAATTGGACAATAAAGGAGAGGACATCCCATACTTACCCCTCTGGAGATGCAGAGGGATGAGAGGAAGTGCTGAGCAGTGTCATGGAGGCTTCCATCTCCTGGGGTGGAAGGAAGAAGTTGGGAACAACAACAGGATCAGATCTGAGCAGAGCTGTTAAGGAACAACCTTTGGCAGTACGCAGCTGCACGGAGATCCAGATGTGGAAAAAGCCTCACCTGTTAACAGGTCCCAAATAATAAATTTCATTTGTTTTCATCAATATTCCATTGTTCTAACACTTGGTTCTCTCACCTGGGACACCAACTTGTTTAAAACAATACCTCACAAATTTGTAGAGGACTTCATCCTGCAAAAATTCCAACACTTAATCCAAGATTCATAATTTGTGCAAGAAACATTAGGAAGTATTTTAAAAGCAAAATAAAGCATGTTTCTTTTAATACAGAAGAAACACAAGAGCTTTAACACATGGGGGGGAAAAAAAACACGGAGAGAAAATGCAAGAAGACATATCAGAACTACCCAAAATGAAGTGACTCTCACAAATCACAAAATTTATTGGCTACAAGTTTTAAGAAAGTCATCACCACTGTGAAACAGTGTAATGGGGTCCTCCAACACCTTCCCAGACCACCAGTTCTGGATTCATTTCCCAGGGAAGAGTTTCACATAGACAATTTCTCTGTCCTGAGGCCAGGGAGACTCTAACTAAGCAGAAGAATCATCAAATGCATGGAGTGTTTAAGAATAAAGGATACAAAGGGATTTTTGGTTTGATGGAGCTTTCTGAGCCTTCCACTGGGTCTTCACTGCTGTCATCAGGGAAGCTCTCATTGTTTCTTTCTGAGCCAGCTTGTGCTGATACACTCCCAACACAGTTCTCATCAGAACCACTTCCTTCTTTGCTTTGATGATCTCCATTTACAACCTCAGCATTTTCCTCCTCCTCTCTCTCAGTGGTTTTTCCACTGGTCAAACCCCTGTCTCCTGGGAATGGCAGCAGCTCCTCAGAGCCTGCATGGATCTCTACACTTCTCTTGATGGGTTCAGTGCTCTGTAAATGCACAGAGCAACAATTCAGCTTAAATCTGATTTATTAGGGGGTTTGGCAGAAAGTCCTAGATGTAATGATGGTTGGGAGCTAAACATGCACAGCTCTGCAAACACTGCTGATGTGAGCATGTTCTGCTCTGTTTCCCACTGACAAGGCCAGAAGAACAGAAATGCTGAGGAAAAACCAGAAGCATTAAGGATGAAGTTAATGGGAAAGGTTACAAATTCTTTAAAAAGTCACAATCGCTTATTTTTGCTTCCCAGTGAGCAGATATTGTTAACTGCTTGCATCCTCTGAGAACTGAGTTCACCAGTATTAGGTAAAGTGGGCAACAATTTTGAGGCAAGTCCTGCTCCAAGGGAATGGTGGGGGACATTTGGGAAAGAAGGAGTCTGGAACAGATTGTAGAGGAAGACACGTAAAAGAGCAGTAAAAACAATTGCTAAGGATGAGAAGGGAAATAAAAACAACAAAACCTTGGAGAATAAAGGGGGGGGTGGAAAAAAGGGAAGATCAAGGTGACAAAAGAATTGCAAATTCTGGCATAATAGGGATGTGCCCTTCAACTCCATCTCCTGGAAATGCTGCTACCCTGTAAGAAGCCATGGGCAGAAAAAGCAGGGAATAACTTTCCAACTGGCAGGAACTGAAGCTCTGGGCTCCAGTTTATTCTCCAGTCTGGTAAGTTATTCTAAAAGCATCAGCAGGGATTTGATTTCCTTGTCATTTTGCTCCTCACACCAACAACTCACCATTGATTAGGCTGCTGACCTGAGACACCAACTGACTGGATTTTTCCAGAAGATGGCAGCCTTTGGGATCCACTTCTCTGCTCATCGAGCCCTGAGGGTCACTCTCACACTCCTCATGGCTTAGTTTGGATGTGCTGAAGTCAGGGAAAGACCTAGTCAGCTTCTCACTGAAGTATCTGAACCTCACCCAGCTCAAGTTTTTTCTGCAAGCAGTAGTAAGAAATTTGGTAAGAGGGGGAAAACAAGCCTGTGGCAGTTGGGTTTAGGTTGGATCATTTTAGTCAACAACATGTAAACACACAAATAAAAGATCAAAGACTTTTATTGAAAAGCAGATCAGCAGGTAAGTGTTGAAACTGCTCTAAGCAAGAGGATAACACTCCAGAAAAAGTCCTGACTTGGCTATGGAACTTAGGCTGCAAGTTAAAAAAGAGCTAGTTCTAAACTTACTTAATCAAAGGAGGTGGATTTGAGATGACCTTCCAATAAAAGTCAAAGCCAAGGATATTACCTGACTTATGGCTGAGCTTAATAAAAATCTGAGGATTTCTCTGTGTTTAAGATCTAGGGATTTTAAGATACATCACTTGTGTAGCACGGGAAGGGATGAAATACCTCAGGAAATCTTTCACTCCTCTATTCCTACACACAATAAATACTGCTCCTCTAAATTTATACCTCATTTAAACCTAGAATCTAGTCCAGAGATCAGTGTTTCTAGCAAGAAGAAAAACATGCTGATGGGAAAGGATATACTGCTCCATGCATCCCAGAAATGCTCACAGCCTTGTGCTTGTACCCGTGGAAGTCACCAGAAGGGACTATTGCCTTCACAGCACCTGTTCTGTGACAGCAGCAGCAGGATGGATAAATCCAAGCATTCCCTCCAGCTCTGGAAACACTGCTGCTGCTGCTCTCCTCCAACAGCTCACCACACTGCTGCAGCATCTCAGTCCTGCTGCAGAGCACCCCACCCAGCCCCGGATTTTCCATCCCCTTCATCGGTTATTGCACTGTGTCCCCTTCTATTCCACCAATGGGTGAAACTAGCTCTTCAAAATGTCCACAGGAACGTCATTTAGCATTTCAGATTTATACCAAAATCAAGTTAGTGGGGCTGGTAGGGAGCTATCCATGCCTGCTGGCAGCTCCCAAGCCAGTTGTTCAGATCCCATAGTGGGGCCCACAGTCCCTCTAAACTTCAAAGACACACACAGGAAAAGGATCGTCTCTGTAAGCTAAATAAACAGATCATGAACTAAAACACTCACTCATTTGAAGGGGCAGAAAGCAGAATTACTGCAGGATATCTGACAGCCTTACTCCTGTAATGTGCAACACCACAGCATTTCACCAGCTGTCATTCACTGCTCATGGACAGAAATTAAGGTAAAATCAAGGGGATTTATGCTAATTTAAACTTACAAAAACAAAACCAGATACAAACACAACCCTTATTCTTATCAGGGCCTGGAGAAAGACCCTGCCTGTTTTAACAACGGCATCATTTAAATCCTAATTTACAAGAATGCAAATCAGGAAGCATCAATGACAAGGGAAAGAACATCTAGGCTGTGTCAAAAGGAATCTGTCCCAGGATTGCTACCTCCTGCACCCCCCTCTCACTGGGAAAGGGAATGCCCACTAATTTTTAAGCCCACACACAGTGGACACACTTGGACAGAGTGTACCATTTTTCCAGCAGAGTCAATTTGCTTTAGAGAGGTCTTTCTGAGACCTGAGAATAATCAGAAAGGTTGTCAGCCTGTGGGCTTATCACTCCAGAGCGGGAACACTGACTTCCTTCGACAAGGAATTCAACATCTGCTTGGACAAGTTTGCAGAATTACTGGGACATGCTGGAAAGCTGACCTTCACCTAGGATGGAAAGGAAAAAGGAACACTGCATGTGAGTCTTTCACAGCAAGAAAATAAGAGAAATTACGATGTTATCCTGCTGATCTAACAAAACCTTAGGCTTTCTAAATAGCTTTAAATATTCAAATGATTTCCCAGCACTGAGCCAAAGTAGCATTTGACAACACTTTCATTTCAGACACTTTTGTTAATTCCCCCCATACTATCAAAGCATAAAGTGACGGAAAGTAGGGTAAGGGTTGCATTACATGTCTATAACACACCCCAGCAGACCTGGAAGAACACAGAAAAACCCAGAAAAAAATAGCAAATATCCCAGAAAACCAGATTCCTGACAAATTAGGTGTCTCCTAACCAACTAAAAGTTGAATCTACTGTATGTTTTTGAGCACCAGCTGTCACCCCAAGCAGCAAATACAGCTATGCCATGCTCCCAGACACTCAAATGCACAGAATAGTCTCCTAAAAAACTGCTGAACACCCATGAAGCAACAACATACAGGATACAGAGCACATATACACTGACAGGAATCCCTTTCAGGAATGCTGAAACACAGCCTTGAAATAGGGCTTGGAAGTGGACTCGAGGTCCAGGACAATCCTGTCCAACAGGGGAATATTATTTGGAATACCTCAGTTATGTTTAGCTAAAAATGGCCCTGCAGGACAGTGAAAGCCCAGGGCAGGGACAGGGATTGCCAGGAGAACCACTGTGCACACAGTACTCTGGATACACAGACAGCTGAACTTCAATATGTAAAAAGAAAGAAATAAAAGTATTTGGCTACAACTGCCCGGCCACACTTCAACCAACTGCAGCAACAACAAAGAGCACGTGAAGGAAGCAGTTAGGGATTTCCTTCAGCAGGAAAACCCAACCTCCAAAGCACTGTCAAAATAAAACCAGGGAGGATATGGATGAACCAAATCTTGGAAGATGATTAATGGGGAAAAGGAGGATGCCAAGGGCCAGGAAATCAATAGGTATGCACCTCCAGCATTCTTCTAGCACAACGCAAAAAATGGCATTACAATGCTATTCTTCAATTCACTTAACAGAATTTGTTTACCTTGCATGAAATGTAAGCAATCTAAGAAAGGGGATGAAGAAAACACAGTCCTCTTAGTACTGCACTACAAACTTTACCTGCTTTATGCCACACTTTGAAGACTAAGGTTTGCTGTGGATCCAGGAGAAGCCCTTTGGATAATCTGTTAAGAACAAAACCCTTTGCTTTATGCAAAGCAAGAAAGAGCAGTAAAATGCTTCTGAAGTTTCAATGCCATTTGATCCACCCAGAGAAATCCCTTTCTTTCTGTATTGATGGGGGCAGGAACAAAACAAGCCCCAAAACTACTGAGCCTCAAAGCATAACACATCTCTACACAGTCTGGGCTTCTGCTTATTCAAGAAGTACTTCCCTCTCCTCACTCTTGCTGTACATTTAAAAGATAGGACCAAAAACTATGAAGGAACAGAAATACAGTTGACTTCATGACTCAATAACACAGTGACAGCAAAGAACTAGGGTTATGGTTCAGAGCTGTAATGTTTGAAGTTCATTCCTGGAAAAAAAACTGAAAAAGGAAAAATGAAGTGTTGAACGTAGAAGAGTTTTTAAGTGTCTGAAGGGATTCAGATATTAGAAACACTGGAGGAGACAAGATTGGATCACACAGGTTAATTCCTGCATACTGCCATGTATGACTTGATCTGCTGAGGTCCCTCAAAGCAGTCAATCTATCTGTTTTTATTTAAGCTCAGATATGCAGGTCTGGGCTAAAAAACCCCCAAACCACACATCCTTTTCACACCTGGGCTGGCTGTCAGACCCAGCGAGTGTCTGTGTGAATCCCCATCTCTCACCTTGCTTGCTGCTGAAGTCCCAGACTGGTGAATCTGTATTTTCTGTCACTGGAGTGGTTACTGGAGCATCTGCACCAGCAAATGACACACAGCTACTGGGGGCTGCTACTTCACGTTCTGCCAAGGGACTTCCTGAAATGATACAGAATTAAATACAGATTTCTACATTAATAACAGCAACATCTGAAGGCAGTTCAGCAATCAAAACCACATAATTAGCAAAGAAATGCACCATCTAGAAAACACCCTTTTCACTGGTGGAGCTGATAGCATGTTATATTTGCAATGGAACCAAATATTATACAAACCCTTTATTGAACAGAAACTGGAATATTCAAGGGAGAAACAGAAAAACCATTTGCCCAAGATCATCTAAGAAGTCAGTTAAAGCTAGGAATAAAATCCAGGTCCAGTCACCCCAAGCATAGAAATATTCCAGTGCTTGAGCTACTCTGTCACCTGGGCAGCACAAAGATTGTTCTCTGTGCAGCATCCAGATTTGGGGTTCCCTGTCAGATTTGCTGGTTCCCATGAATTATCCCACAGCCCCAAATTCCCTGTTCTATTCCCACTGCCATAACTTCACAGTGCCTCATGGAGTGTGGATATTCCCATGCAGCTGTGTCAGAAACCAGTAGAGCTTCCAAGGAAGCTCAGCAGCACTGGGACAGGTGAATATTCCAAAGAATTTGCTGTTTAAAACCCTCATCCCCCAGCCCCACCCATGTCCCTGGGGACTCTTGACAGAGTTGCCTGGAATTCAGCTGGTTTAACCCCCACAGCTCGGGCTCCAGGTGCTGTTTCCAAGCAGGAGAAGGCAGAGGCTGGAGGCGCTCCCAGCCCGTTCCAAGGCACGGCCCCTGTGCCCACAGGAGAACAACTCTCCCTGCAGAAGCTCAGTTCTTTTCAGAGCCTCAGCAGTGGCCTCTGCAAGTTCTTTTCCCTCAGGAAAGGGGTGCACATCCCTGCCTCCAGCACACCTCCAGTGGGACCCACCTGCAAAACCTTTCCATCCCTTCTGCACTTCCAGTTGGCTCCCTGAAAAACTCCCACTTTGATCCACACAAAACTTCACCCCACCTGAGATATATGTTATAATTCGTGTTTATATAAAAGAATTGTATGAAATAAAATAAAATAAAAAGAATCTCTTAAACACCAAGCACCCGGGGCCATAGACAACGACTGTAATTAGCATATCAACAGACCTAGCCCGGTGATCTCCACCGCAGACAGAAAGAGATCATCGAAAAAATACCTGCCAAAGTACCCATCACCTCCGATGGCTCCCATTAGCGAGAAGACAGCACTTCATTACACATCGTTATGGAGCAGACAAAGCCTTCATCGGCATGCAGGAAGCACTTTTGTCCAGGGCAGCACCAGAAAAGGATTTAATTTAAATATGAGAATTTGCTGCAGAAACAAAGGTGCCCATTCAGAGCAGCCCCTGGCCCAGGAGCCACGGGCAGCCCTTGAACCGTGTCTGTGCCAGCGCTGCCTGGGCAGCCCAGTGTCCATCCCTGGGACGTGTTTGGCACAGGCAGGACACCGCAGGCACAGGCAGGACACCACAGAGCCAAAGCACAAGAGGTGCTGTTGCCTTCCAGGGACTCCTGGCCTCCTCCTGCCCCACATGCCAGCCAGCTGGGACACACAGAAACACCAAGGCACATTGCTGGCCGCCGTGCAGCTTTGGGCCACAAAAGCAGCCTCAGCAGTTGCCATCGTTTTGGCCTGGCAATACTCACCTGCAGGAAACCTACGGACTTGAGAGTCAGATTTAAGATTCCCCTCACTCCAGTGTATCTTTAGCATATCCTGCGATCTGGAAGTAAAGAGGAAAATTCTCAGTTCAATTTCTACAAATGAGGTTTTGCCATTGCAGAGTTTTTTTATGTTGCAAAGTAGGGGGAGCCTCTCCCCAGGCAGGTGTTGGAGAAGCAGCCCGAGCGGAACCGTGCCCGGCTCCTGCCGTGCTCCAGCCCCGCTCGTTCCACAGGGGTACGGGCCCGGGGAAGGGGAGCCCGGCGCTGCTCCCGCTGGGGCTCTGCCCACCCGCGGGGTGCCGGCGGTGCCGCGGGATGGGAGCGCCGGGATTTGGGGCTCCAGGGCCGGCACGGCGGTCACAGAGTCCCGGGTGGTTCCAGCAGAGATAAAGCATCTGCACGAGGAGATCCCGCCGCCGTTCTCTCGGCACAGCTACCGGCAGAGCCCCGGCTCCCTGCGGCAGGAGAGGGATCGTGCCCGGAGACCCACCCCCGCTGCGGCCGGAGCGGGAGCGGCAGCGCTGGGAACCCCCGGCAGACTCCGACAAAACCCAGAACCGATTTCCTGCATAATAAAATGAGAAGAAAATCAGAACCCATAAAACATAACCCTTATCCACCGCACACAACTTTCGGCTCACCTGTCACCGCTCTTGTCTCGAGCGCCCAATTACACCACGGCTCTCTGTGCTGCCCAGGAACCTCAAATATCGCCCTGCCTGACGAAAACCCCGGTCCCTGGCCGCTCTGCGCCCAAACTTTGGTGATGAACTTCACTGCGCAGACCGGCCAGGACCTGGGAAAAAAAACTCCAGCGAGGGAGGAAATTTAAAAAAAAAAACCCTGGCTGGGGAATTTTTATTCTAAATTTAAAATTGGTTGAAAAGCCTGAAAGGCAAAACTCCTATGCACAAAATTACAACCGGTCACCACGCACACTCGCACAGGCATACGCTAGCGGTGGCAGATGGACACAAACTCTCACACACAGACGGTCACACAATCTTCAGCTGGTAAGCTGACTGCAACCCTTACCTGAAACGGTACGCTGAACATGATGCTTGACTGCATCCTCTGGCTGCTGGTCCTCGACATCAAGGGATAGGTTCCATGAAAGGTGGCGGCTGAGAACTGGAAATCTGCCTCGGGGACCTGCGAGACAGAAGCGGGAGGTCAGTGAGTGGTTACCTGAGAGCTAAGAGACATCCCCACACATTTTCTACCCAAAACCCCAGGTAAACTGCAGGTAAAAAGAACTTAGAACAAAATTTAAAGCCCAGCATAATAGCTGGACAGCCCCAGACATCTTGAGTGAATGTGCAGCTCTCACTTAGAGTCCAACACCATCCCACAGTACAAAACCCAAGTCCTTGCGCCTTGTCCTATCTTGGCTATGCATCAGGGCAGTGCAGCTCCAGACCAAATGCGTGCAGGCACCCGTGACACAGGACATGACAAACGAGGGGAGGACAGGGGGACGAAAAAACTCGGCAAGAACCACGGGGACTGAGAGAATGCAAAAGGAGATCACTGAGGGAAGACTGACAGCAAGCTGACAAGGTTGGAAAAAGATGCCAGCAGAATGATTTGCTCCAAGAACTGCAGAGATAGCTGCCTCAGAATCCTCTACTTATCTTCCCATTCCTCTAATTCCTCATCTCTTGTAATGGATCCTTCAGGTGCACAGCTGGCAATACAGCTCAGAGCAAGACCTTAAGAGATCAGAGTGGATGCTTCTCAAAAGAGAAAAGATTCAGATGCCTGTCCAAGCTCCTGAGACCAAGGTTTGATGGCACCACAGCCAGGCTGATGAATACAAAGATCACAAGATCCTATGGATGACCTCAGGGTTTCTGACATGCCCCTCAAAGGGCTAAGGCAAGAGACAGGCAATGCAACACACACAGACACAGGTTGCACAATAGACAAGTGACATGACACCCAGAGGAACTGCTCTGCCCTGTGCAAATCAGCATTGAGATCAACTTGAGACTCTTCCCCTAATGGGGCCTGAGGGGCTGCTTCTTGGACATCCCCAGCTCCAGAGCTGCCTCAAAAATCCCTCCTGACAATTACAGACCCAGCATCCTGCTCCCATCCCCTCTGTGGGTTGGAGCCCAGCACTTATCTGTCAGAGATCCAGGTATGAGAATCCATGTCAGGTGTGCAGTAAAAAAGCTTTACCATCGGGGAAATTCCTGCCATCGCTGGGCTGTTGTCCCTTAGTCAGCTACAATAAAGAAAACCAAACATCAGTGCATGCTCTGAGCAGCATACAGGCCAAAACCTGATAATTTCACTACTCACCATCTCCCAGGAATGCCCAGGGGCTCAGGACACACAGTTGAGCTGCACTCCATCTGATGCCATCATCACAAAATAGACCTGAGACAAGATGAAACATCCTCTGCATTGAAATGAGAGAAGAACCCTGATCCCAGCTGATTCCAGAGAGGGAATGAAGGCCCTTAGCAAAGGCTGAGGTTAATATACCCCTGATTGGGACCACCCCTCGTTTGCAGGAAAAGGAGGAGCAAATCCCTTGAGGTATAAAAGGCCTCAGAATAACTATGGCTGTTTGGCTCCTCAGACTTGAATTTGAGATGAGGAAATTCTGCAAGGAAAAGGGGAGTCATTTTTCAATACAAAAAAATTTTATAGGAAATGCAAATACTTCCCTTTTTGCAATAGGTGCCTTCAGAAAAAGGGGCAAAAATTGCATCAAAAATAAAACTTTGTGTTTCAGCAGCATAGCTAGCTAATAAAGAGAATTTATTAGGTGGTATAATTAGTCTTTAGTAAATGTTCAAACTTACTATGTGTGTAACTAATTAGGATGGATGAGAACAGGAATGAGAACAACAGTGTAAGTGTCACAGAGACCTCTATTCAGGGCTATCTGGTTCGTAAAAAAAAACAAGGAAAAGAGTAAATTCTCTGTGAAGTAATTCTCACCCACCCAGTTCTATGACATCAGTAGGGAAGAGCTGTTTTGCACTGCAAAGGCAGCCGGGGTTCTAAGTGCTAGCAGCTTGTGTCTGGGAGAAATCCTGATCTGTCTGGCACTGTAGCAGATGGAAGCCGGGTCGCAGGAACGGGGCCCTGGACGAGAACGTTGGCGCTTTGCCCTCTGAACCAAAACTCCCCCTCCCGGAAGCATAATCGCAGTTTAAAAGAGGTATTTTGCACTGCAAAGGCAGTCAGGACTCTATATGGAGCCCGCCTGAAGCTGTGATAAATCCTGATCCGTTTGAAATTACAGCGGGTAGAGCGCAGTCACCGTGACAGGGCCCTAGACACAAAAGGTGGCCTCTTTCCCTGTGAATGAAAATTCACCCTTCCAGTGTCCTGATATCATTTTGGGGGAGGTATTTGGCACTCCAAAGGCAGTCAGAATTCTAAGTGCTGGCAGGTTGGGTCTGGGAGAAATCCCGATCCGTTTGGACTTGTAGCAGGCGGAAGCCCGGTCGAAGGCCCGGGACGCTGGATAAAAAAGGTGGCCAAATTTACTCTAAAAGAAAAGTTGCCTGCCCAGTTTCCTGACAGTAGTTTAAATGAGGCATTTTGCACTCCAAAAACAGCCAAGGTTCTAAGTGGTGGCACTTCGTGTCTGGGAGAAATCCTGATCCATTTGGAATTTTAGCAGGCAGAACCCCAGACAGTGACAACTAAATGATTGTCATGACCCTTGCCCAGCGCTCGTGATTCACCCACACAAAATCCAGAACAAATGTTGCTTGGGCTTTAAGAACTTGAAATAACTTTAAATTAAAAGAAATCACCTTTTTCTGCTGTTTATTTTTCTTCTTCCAGATGCTGGACTTGCCTCTGTGGATGTGTGCTGAGCTCTCACTGCAGGGACTGCCAGGCCTGATTGGCTGTGAGTTGGTGTTCTTCTCCCTGGGGAATCAGAAATTATTATTAAATAGACCACAGAAATGCTTTCTGAAACCTTTCCCCTTTCCTGCCCTGTGCTGGTACATCTTCTCTTTCTGCCTTTGAATTTACAGCTGGTCCCTCCTGTCATTTCCCTGCCTCACTTCTGTGCACTTCCTAGCTGGTAAAGGCAGGTATTTGCCGAGAAAGGCAGGAAAATCCCTCCCTGCAATGCAGAATGTAAACCCCCTCCCTCCTCATTATATAAATTTGGAATCGGGGACTCCCAGGCCAAGATATGGGGGGAAGGAAAAACAGCTCTTTGCTAATATATTTAACCAAACAAACAGAAACAGCAGCAGCTAGAAAAATTACTGACAAAACAAAAACAGTAACTTAGTTTCTGTCTCTTTTTCAGTCGCAGACACCGTGTCTCTCTCTCTCTCTCTCTCTCTGCACATTAGGAGCTGAGTGCAGCGCAATGAGCGAGCTTAGCATGATAATGGGAAGAAATGCCACAGCAGAAAAAGTAGGAGAACCAACCCCACAACCCCCAAAACCAGGCCATCACCCGAAAACAACGTGAGAAGGGCAAAATCAGCACGTTTTCTGCCAGAAAAAGAGTAATAATAGTAATCAGAACTGCAAGAGAAATTTAGGAGCATCGGAGAAATTTAGTAACATCGCTTTCATGTGATAAATACAGGCCCTGCCCATCCTTCCAGCCCAGGTGAAAACAGGAGGGAGAACTACAGGAAAAAAGCAGAGTCTCTTATTTGGGTGTGTTTCCTCAAGACTCTTCTGCATTGGATGCTCTTTGTGTTCTTTTAAAACATGGATTGCTGCTAAAATGTCCCAAAAGGATCAGCACTCACCCCCACTGGAAGTACAGACATCTTCATGGTCCGTCTTTGGCCAAACAAACCCCAGGATGTTTTTGCTTTCCTGACAGGCTGGGCCAATTTCATTCCCATTTCTCAAGGCTACAGACCCTGTATGGCTCTGGGGTCAGAGCACCTCTGGAACAAGAACCTCTGAGAGAAGATTGGAGGATAGAATCTATGAGCAAACTGAAATCCCAGCTATGCAATGAAGGCCTGCTTCTGGAAGGTTCCTTGTGGCTTTTTGCACTTGGTGAAAACACAACTTGTGCCAGGGTGAGTGACCTCAGCACCTCAGCTTTTCCCCCAAAATATCCCCTCCTCATTTCCCTGTAGATGAGCTCAGATCCACTCCTCCCCTCCACTGCTCATCCAAGTGTCCATTCTGTTCCCCACAGGCCATGGTGACCCCAGGGAGGTCCCTTTGCCTTTCTCCTGCCCCTCTCCAGCCCGAGGCCGCTCCTCTGCTCGCTCTCTCCAGCCTCATCCCGCACGGAGCCTCTCCTCCCTTCCTCACCGGCTGCTGCCAAGGAAGGAGGACACAGAGAGTCCCGAGTTCTGAGCCCTCCCCGCTACCCCTGGAGAGCCCTGGCTGCGCTCCACAGGGACCTCGGACTTCCCAGAGAAATTGTCTGCTGGGCTCCCTTGGGTTACCTCAGCAATCCTCTCAAAAATGCCACCTCACTCCCCTTGACATCCCCTCGCCTGTTCCTACACAAACAGTTCTTGTGTCCCCTCTAAATTACCCTGGGCTTACAGCTGCATGAATGCCTTGACCTGTGCCCACTGGTCATGATTCAGCCAAGCAAAATAGAGAGGAAATCTTGCTTGGGCTTTAAGAACTTGAAATAACTTTAAATTAAAAGAAATCACCTTTTTCTGCTGTTTATTTTTCTTCTTCCAGATGCTGGACTTGCCTCTGTGGATGTGTGCTGAGCTCTCACTGCAGGGACTGCCAGGCCTGATTGGCTGTGAGTTGGTGTTCTTCTCCCTGGGGAATCAGAAATTATTATTAAATAGACCACAGAAATGCTTTCTGAAACCTTTCCCCTTTCCTGCCCTGTGCTGGTACATCTTCACTTTCTGCCTTTGAATTTACAGCTGGTCCCTCCTGTCATTTCCCTGCCTCACTTCTGTGCACTTCCTAGCTGGTAAAGGCAGGTATTTGCCGAGAAAGGCAGGAAAATCCCTCCCTGCAATGCAGAATGTAAACCCCCTCCCTCCTCATTATATAAATTTGGAATCGGGGACTCCCAGGCCAAGATATGGGGGGAAGGAAAAACAGCTCTTTGCTAATATATTTAACCAAACAAACAGAAACAGCAGCAGCTAGAAAAATTACTGACAAAACAAAAACAGTAACTTAGTTTCTGTCTCTTTTTCAGTCGCAGACACCGTGTCTCTCTCTCTCTCTCTCTCTCTGCACATTAGGAGCTGAGTGCAGCGCAATGAGCGAGCTTAGCATGATAATGGGAAGAAATGCCACAGCAGAAAAAGTAGGAGAACCAACCCCACAACCCCCAAAACCAGGCCATCACCCGAAAACAACGTGAGAAGGGCAAAATCAGCACGTTTTCTGCCAGAAAAAGAGTAATAATAGTAATCAGAACTGCAAGAGAAATTTAGGAGCATCGGAGAAATTTACTAACATCACTGTCATGTGATAAATACAGGCCCTGCCCATCCTTCCAGCCCTGGTGAAAACAGGAGGGAGAACTACAGGAAAAAAGCAGAGTCTCTTATTTGGGTGTGTTTCCTCAAGACTCTTCTGCATTGGATGCTCTTTGTGTTCTTTTAAAACATGGATTGCTGCTAAAATGTCCCAAAAGGATCAGCACTCACCCCCACTGGAAGTACAGACATCTTCATGGTCCGTCTTTGGCCAAACAAACCCCAGGATGTTTTTGCTTTCCTGACAGGCTGGGCCAATTTCATTCCCATTTCTCAAGGCTACAGACCCTGTATGGCTCTGGGGTCAGAGCACCTCTGGAACAAGAACCTGACAGAAGATTGGAGGATAGAATCTATGAGCAAACTGAAATCCCAGCTATGCAATGAAGGCCTGCTTCTGGAAGGTTCCTTGTGGCTTTTTGCACTTGGTGAAAACACAACTTGTGCCAGGGTGAGTGACCTCAGCACCTCAGCTTTTCCCCCAAAATATCCCCTCCTCATTTCCCTGTAGATGAGCTCAGATCCACTCCTCCCCTCCACTGCTCATCCAAGTGTCCATTCTGTTCCCCACAGGCCATGGTGACCCCAGGGAGGTCCCTTTGCCTTTCTCCTGCCCCTCTCCAGCCCGAGGCCGCTCCTCTGCTCGCTCTCTCCGGCCTCATCCCGCACGGAGCCTCTCCTCCCTTCCCCACCGGCTGCTGCCAAGGAAGGAGGACGCAGAGAGTCCCGAGTTCAGAGCCCTCCCCGCTACCCCTGGAGAGCCCTGGCTGCGCTCCACAGGGACCTCGGACTTCCCAGAGAAATTGTCTGCTGGGCTCCCTTGGGTTACCTCAGCAATCCTCTCAAAAATGCCACCTCACTCCCCTTGACATCCCCTCGCCTGTTCCTACACAAACAGTTCTTGTGTCCCCTCTAAATTACCCTGGGCTTACAGCTGCATGAATGCCTTGACCTGTGCCCACTGGTCATGATTCAGCCAAGCAAAATAGAGAGGAAATCTTGCTTGGGCTTTAAGAACTTGAAACAACTTTGAAGTAAAAGAAATCACCTATTTCTTGTGTTTATTTTTCTTCTTTCAGATGCTGGACTCTGTCGATGTGTGCTGAGCTCTCGCTGCAGGGACTGCCAGGCCTGAGTGGCTGTGAGTTGGTGTTCTTCTCCCTGGGGAATCAGAAATTATCATTAATTAGACCACAGAAATGCTTTCTGAAACCTTTCCCCTTTCCTGCCCTGTGCTGGTACATCTTCACTTTCTGCCTTTGAATTTACAGCTGGTCCCTCCTGTCATTTCCCTGCCTCACTTCTGTGCACTTCCTAGCTGGTAAAGGCAGGTATTTGCCGAGAAAGGCAGGAAAATCCCTCCCTGCAATGCAGAATGTAAACCCCCTCCCTCCTCATTATATAAATTTGGAATCGGGGACTCCCAGGCCAAGATATGGGGGGAAGGAAAAACAGCTCTTTGCTAATATATTTAACCAAACAAACAGAAACAGCAGCAGCTAGAAAAATTACTGACAAAACAAAAACAGTAACTTAGTTTCTGTCTCTTTTTCAGTCGCAGACACCGTGTCTCTCTCTCTCTCTCTCTCTCTGCACATTAGGAGCTGGGTGCAGCGCAATGAGCGAGCTTAGCATGATAATGGGAAGAAATGCCACAGCAGAAAAAGTAGGAGAACCAACCCCACAACCCCCAAAACCAGGCCATCACCAGAAAACAACGTGAGAAGGGCAAAATCAGCACGTTTTCTGACAGAAAAAGAGTAATAATAGTAATCAGAACTGCTGGAGAAATTTAGGAGCATCGCTTTCATATGATAAATACAGGCCCTGCCCATCCTTACAGCCCTGGTGAAAACAGGAGGGAGAACTACAGGAAAAGCAGAGTCTCTTATTTGGGTGTGTTTCCTAAAGACTATTCTGCATTGGATGCTCTTTGTGTTCTTTTAAAAAATGGATTTCTGCTGAAATGTCCCAAAAGGATCAGCACTCACACCCTCTGGAAGTACAGACATCTTCATGGTCCGTCTTTGGCCAAACAAACCCCAGGATGTTTTTGCTTTCCTGACAGACTGGGCCAATGTCATTCCCATTTATCAAGGCTACAGACCCTGTATGGCTCTGGGGTCAGAGCACCTCTGGAACAAGAACCTGAGAGAAGATTGGAGGATAGAATCTATGAGCAATCTGAAATCCCAGCTATGCAATGAAGGTCTGCTTCTGGAAGGTTTCTTGTGGGGGTTTTGGGGCACAAGAAAAGCCTAGACCATAAAAACGTATGTAAAAACCCCACACCGAGCACTTCAAGATGATGCACTTAATGTTAGAGACACAGAATTGGGCTTTGACATTTCCTGCACCCGCACACGTTAAAGGATGAACTGCAGAGTCCTCACTTCTTCCAGTTTTATTTTGGTGGTGTCACTTGCCGTACCAAAATCCACAGCACCCCATAAAAAATGGAGAGCAACTCCCACCCCTTTGCATTTTCCAGTTTCAGAGTCCTTTTTAGAACAGGTTTTAAAGAAAACAAGCATGGCTGAGCTCTACTATCAGCTACTGTATCATAGATTTTCATGAGACGTGATGGTTTCCCTAAGAAAATTAATTTGCACGTGTAAAAACCCATGCAGTAGGGGCAGGGTTCTGAGGCCACAGCTCGCAGGTAAAGGATCACACGAGTGGCACAGAGGGGTCCAAAAGTGCCCAGAAGTTCAAGTTCACTGCATTTGGGCGGGAGGATTTCAAACCACAGTGCTCTCCAAGCCTGGAGCTGACAGAAACCAAAGCAGCTTCCCCTCCTGGCTCGTTGTCCCCGCTGTTCCCTTCCGTGGCACCGGGCGGGGGCCAGACCCGGGAGGGGACAGCGGGACCGGGAGGGGACAGCGGGCGCGGCGGGACCGGGAGATGGACGGCGAGATGGACGGCGAGATGGACCGGGAAATGGACCGCGAGATGGACGGGGAGGGGGAGCGGGAGATGGACGGGGAGATGGACCGGGAGATGGACCGGGAGCGGGGCTGGGCAGCGATCGGGACAGGGAGGGGGGCGGCGAGATGGACGGGGAGATGGACCGGGAGATGGACCGGGAGCGGGGCTCGGCAGCGATCGGGACAGGGAGGGGGGCGGCGAAATGGACGGCGAGATGGACGGGGAGATGGACGGGAAGATGGACCGCGAGATGGACGGGGAGATGGACCGGGAGCGGGGCTCGGCAGCGATCGGGACAGGGAGGGGGGCGGCGAAATGGACGGCGAGATGGACGGGGAGATGGACGGGAAGATGGACCGCGAGATGGACGGTGAGTGGGACCGGGAGATGGACGGCAAACGGGGCGGGCTCGGCATGGCCCCGCGCTCCCGGTGCCGGGCGGAGCGCAGGTCCCGGTAGGAAAGCCAAGCCACTCCTCGGGCCGCTCCTCCGGCAGGACAGCCGGGACAGCCCCGCCCGCCCCTGCCCGCCGAGCCCAGAGGGTCCCGGCGGTGTCCGAGCCCCGCGCCCGGAGCGGACAGAGCGGCTCGGACGGGTGGTGCCGCTCCCGGCTCGGCTCGGCTCGGCTCTCAGTCCCCTTAAAATCACAGCTGAAGCAGCATTGCCCCGGTTTAAACACACAATAATGGAAGAGGAGGAACTTCCCTCAATTTAAATTCCGTTTGTCTTCACAGCCCCCGTTTTTTTCGGGATACAACTGAAAAGGGGACAAGCGTCCATCGCAAAGCCCCGGTCAGCAGCTGCTCCCTCGCTCCCTCCCTCCGCCCCTCCCGTAAGCAATGCTCCACGTCCCAGCGCTCCCCCGGGACCCGTGAGTGCTCTCACCGCCGTTCCACGAGGTACCCCCGGAGCCCACCGTGAATTCCTCTCCTCCGGCAGCTCCAGACCAAAGAGAGAGCAGCGAAACCCTTCCCGGAACCAGCCCCCAGCACTGCCCGCCCCTTCCTGCTGGTCACTGCCCACACCTGGGTCTGGTCCGTGTCCCCATCGCCCCAAGTGTCACACCCCGGGTAGTTCAGGGGCAAATCCATCCCCCAGGGGGCCCTGGGCGGTTTCTGGAGTGTCCTGCAGCGCTGGAATGACTCCGAGGTTTTTTTGTGTCCTTCTCAATGGCAGCATCATTTATATTTATTTATTAAAAACTCTCCCTCTAACCAAATAAAACCAATAAAACATTTATTTAAACTGTATCTAGGTATTTTTTATATTTTTATTTTTCATGTATTCTATGCCCACCCCTCCCTGTGAATTTTCTGGCAGGAAAGATCTGGGGTCACAGTGTGTTACTGATTTTGGGCAGAATAGGAATGCAAGGGCTTGTCTTGACACAGGGACAGTGAACACGGCAGCACAGCTTTCTGTCTTATCCAGATCCAGTATCTTTTAACTCTTTTACAGACAGGATCTCTGTCTCCAACTTGGATCCAAATCTCTGAGCTGAGACACACGGCGAAAATGTGCTGAGAGGGAAGTGCTGGAAAGATCCGTGAGTCTGAATGGATTTTCTTTTGTTATTCCAAAGATAGAAAACAGCCCTCATGAATTTGCACGTTAAGTTACCCATGCATCTGGAGGTAAGGCAGTCACTGCTGCCTGATCACTTAATCTCTGATCATTCTGTGTGTGGGGGTGTGTGGAATGTGTCCCTTGGAGTAACAGGACTCGTCCCAGACCTCTCTCTCGTTTGTGCACTGGGTGTGGGGTGTGGCATTTGGCCCTGTAAGGGACCCTTCAGAGATGTCTCCTCTGGAGAGGAAAAGCTGAACAATTGTTTTGTGGGCCCTTTCAGCTGGCAGCTTTGGATTGCATATGCTGAGTTCCAAGTACCCATTGTTCAGTGGAAGAAGTTTACTTCCATAGCAGTTTACTCTTCCTTTTTCAGGAAAAGGGAGATTTGATCTCCCTTAATGGGGACATCTGAGAGAATAGGAGGGAACTGAGGAGAAGGTGCTTGAAGTGGCACAATATTAGGGACCTGTAAGGTATCTGGTGATCACACTTGAGTCAGCGTGGGATGTGTGTCAGGAGAAAAGGCTCAGGACTGCAGGAGGTAGACAGAGCCCCTGTGGGGTGTTCCATGTCCTGTGACACTGCTTACAAATTGCAGAAAAGAAGCAGCTGAGCAGTGGAGATGTTCCCTTGCTGCACAGGCTGCTGCAGGAGCCCTCTGAGAGGATTGCCGAGTTCTTTCTCATGGATGGGGACCTGGAGGAGATCAGCAGTGATGTATGTATATCCTCACTTCTTAGAGTTCATGGAACTTTTCTCAATGCCCAGAGGTGGTAGTGCCTTTCTTGTCTCCTCCTTGTTAGGTTGCTCAGTACATTTCATTTCATCTTCCCTTTTTGGAGTCAACTGTGCACAGAATAAATGAAAAGGAGCAGCAGGAGATTCAACAGGCAAAGTCAAGGTAAACAGACACAAAATGAGGTGTCCCAGAGTCCAGGGCAATCTGCACAACTGGAGCCAGGCTCGTGAGGAGAACATACAGATATGCAGAGTGCGGGTAGAGCACCGTGATGGAAGGCTGAAGGGGTTTGGGTTGCTCCTAAAGCTTCCAGAATTAATACTGATTACACTCAAAGTGGGGGTCTTCAGAAAATTTGGACTCTGAGGGTAACTTCTCTTTATTTTGTTTCCTGTTTGCTTTCTGAGCCTTCAACTGCCTCAGTTTATACTTGCTGCGGTGTTTTCCCTTGGAAAGGATAAATGCAGTGCACACATGGTACTATTTCTGTTCTATAGCATTTAAGCCACATCAGTGCCAGATGTCCCTGTTGAACTTGAGGTCAATGACAGGATAGATCCCCTGGCAGTAGATCAGAATGCCCCACAAGCCAGAGGGGCTCCCATATTTGTGAGTCTCTGAGTCCAAGAGCACTAAGTGGCTGCACAGCAGCCATCGATTTGTTACTGGATGATGGGCTGATAATCATGTTGAATCAAAGTGTCCAGGAAATGTTTAGAAGATATTAAACTTGTCTGCCTTGGGAAGGTTTTCATTGCCATTTGCCCCGCTGGTTGCAGTTCGGGATGAAAGTTTGCAGAGGTAATTTCAATGCATTCTCCCTGAGGCACAGAGAATAAAACAGGAACACGAGTGAGGCACGGAAGATGGAGCAAAAGACAGAGTGCCAAACACACAGCAAGGACTGAGGCATACAGAGGCAAAGAGGAAAATAAGGACCTGGAGAGGAAACGACCACGACAGGTGCCGGTGAGGAGAAAGATGAGTTATATATAAATATATATATCTATTATAAACAAGTTTTATATATATATATATATATATATATAAACAAGTTGCAAGATTTCTTCCAAGTTTCTCTCCAACCATTCGTAAATGGAAGTCCATGAGTTTTCTGCTTCCTTCTGGAAAAATGAAATGATTCCTCAGCTGTGGAGCGGTCCCAGTCCAGCCCAAGCACCTGAGGAAAAAACATCTCCTCCCTGTGTTCCAGGAAGAGCTTTTCCAGGTGAAAGAACTGAAAAAGATTTGGCATAGAGCATTTTTTTTCCTGGAATAAAAACACAGGCAGATGCAGCAGCTTATCAGGACACACTGCACTCTCTTTTCCAAACGCAACTCTGGGCTCCTTTGCAAACTGCCTTGGCCATGTGGTTTTCTCCAGAAGAAATCAAGGAATTGCTCATGGCAGTTTGGAGATTACGTTATCACAAGTGAAAGAAAGTAAATAAGAAGTATTCCCAGTAAGAGCCTTGGGGACCTTCTGGGCTGAATTGGGAAGGGGACATTGATTCCCTGCTGTGCAAACACACAACAATCTCCAACACAAAGCAAAGATGTCAAGTGAAGTCTGACAGCACCACTCTGACAAACCTCATTGTCATTCTTTTTTTCAGTGACTTTTGCAATCAAACTCCGAAGGTGAAAAACCACAACTTTCCCCAGCACTGCATTCAGCCACTCTGGAACAAAACAATATTCCCAGCCAAATCGACAATGGACAATTGGCAGGGGTCTGCTCTTCAGAAGCTGGAACTACCATGACATATTAGAAGTAGTAGAAGAAACATAGTAGAAGAAATTCCATTTGATTTTTTAATGGAAGTGGCATCCACCTATTTGCTACCACAGCGGAGATGGTAACTGTGTAATTCCTACATCACCTCTCAGCATCCAAGCTTTAGCTCTAGGCTGCCCATGAGAGGAGCCAGATCTCTTCAATGGAAAGGATTTCTCACTTATTGAGTATGAAATGGCTGAAGGTGGAATCTAGTGAAAAAAGAAATTCACAGGAAAGATCTAAGGAAAAACAGTTCTCATCTTTGTCAAGTCCCGTTAAAACCTGCAAATGTTTGCCTCTCCTGTGTGTGCATTCACAAGAGAAATCCAAACACTAGAGATCATTATCAGGAGCCAAGGTACCTGTCTTCATTAAGACACGTAAGGTTGGTGCACCAGATACAAAGAAACAAAGTATTTATTGTTAAAGGCTCTTCTATTAATCACTCCAATCACTAGGCATCATACAATGGATATGGTGGCTACAGAGTAGAGGGAGTCTCTCTCTCTCTCCCTGTTCTTTATACACATATTTGCCCAGTCTCACAAACCCATAGCTGCATTTTTAAAATTGAGTTCCTCTCTTCAGTGACTTTGGAAAAGATGTTTATAATACAGGATCTGGCAGAACAGATACATCCTATTAAACAGAGCAGTTACAGAAAGGAGACCGCTTTCTTTAGGAAAAAAGAGCCTTCTTTCCCTCCTTATCTTTTTGCATTGCCATAAAAGAGCTCTCCACACAAAACCAGACCAACAACACTGATTAGCTAATACCTGATCAGCATTTTGGCAAAATTAGGAGCCCTAGGATATGCACCAATGTTGATTCATACACTAATATTTTCACTTGGCTTCCACAGGATAAGTTCTAAATGATGTGGTGTAAAAAACCTGTCAGCCCAGACGATGTCACCTACCCACC
This sequence comes from Catharus ustulatus, assembly GCF_009819885.2. Taxonomy (NCBI): domain Eukaryota; kingdom Metazoa; phylum Chordata; class Aves; order Passeriformes; family Turdidae; genus Catharus; species Catharus ustulatus. Next base: position 61,709 of record NW_024879458.1, read on the forward strand.
CTGCTACGTTGAACAGCTGAATCAACAGTGAAAATGCTTTGACAGTGTCTCAAAGTTATTTGCAAAACTTTTGGTTCTGTCCTTGCCCCCCACTGCCCGGGCTACACACCGAGACTGTCTCTCCCACGTACCCTCCGTGTCCGCACACACGCATGCACACAGAATGCACACACTCACCTGTGCTCCAAGAGCACTTCGCACATTATCTTGTGCTGTGTCTTACTGGCACTTCAGTGGCACTCTGCTCGATTTTTAAATTTCCTTTCCCACTGTAGTATTCTCTTTATTCCACAACTGAACATTTGCTTCCCCTTCAATCTCTAAGAAACATTCGTTCTGATTCCTGCCTTATGGCCAACAACCCAGAAGACAAAAAAACCTGTTTCTAAACCTGCCACGTCAATACTTCTGCTTCAATATACATTTCCGTCCTACTGGTACTCCAGAATTCTGCTGAACCCTTTCCTAGTTTGATGCTATATTTTCCAACAATCTATATTATCATCTATACATGAACTACTTCTATGCACAGAATGTTTTTTGCAGTATGCATAGATTTCTATTGTACTGTGGCAACAGAAGAGCCTGAAACATTTTCTTGTTGTCTTTCATGCACACAAAAAGACAAGCATCCTGAACTTCAAGTAAATTTCTCATTCACAGTCTGTCATAATTACCTGCCTGTTCAGAGCCACTACCTTTCATTTTCAATGCTCAGGCAACATTCGGTCTAGCTGCTTCCAGTATTGCTCCATTATTTCTCTTCAAATAAAATCTCTCTTTGTTTTGTAAACAAGTAAGCTCTTAGCTGCACCTATGGAACAAAGGACAAAATTTTTCTATGACTGTCTTGAGTAAAAGACCCAAACAGCTCCTGAACACAGGAAAAAGGCATCAAAATCTCAAATCCCAGTTTAACCAAAGGAAAGACACTTGACAGCCATTCCTAAGACTCACTGGTAGTGACCAGTCTTTTTTTATAGACAGTGGGATATAAGAATTTAGATTCTGGATTGCTATGTCCAGTGCCATCTCCGGTGGCTGATTCATGCACACCCCCATTTCAGTATAACCCTGCTGCTAGACAGAGCTGCAGCTTTCAGTGATGCAGTTGTGGCACCAACACCACGTGAGTTTCGTTAATTTGCTCCGAAAGAGACTTGGAACCAGATCCATCCAATTAATTCTACAGAGGTTCTAAGACCAGGCTGGACTCCAGTATGTTGTCAGCTGTGGCAGATGACTGGTATTGCTCTCAAATGTCTGCCACTTCAGTGGGAAGGCTCTCATACCCCAGAATTCCCTGGAAGACATTCTGCAGGCATCTATCTCAGTCCCGTGCCCTTCTCATATCCCTGTATATCTTTCCCTGCATTTCTTATTCCTGCAGACTGAGCACAGCTCCTGAATGTAGCTGCTCTGTTTGCCACATACAAACAAGAGTTTTATACACTGAGCAGCATGCACACACTGGACACAGAAGCATAACAAATACAGAAGCACAGTGGCAGATGACCCCCACTGTTTTTCCCTTGTAATGCTTGCTTCTAGCCCAATTAGCAGAGTCCTAAATTAAGTAACATTTCAAGTCAATCACTGTGGCAGCCTCACAGCTCCTCAGCATAACCAGTTCAAGACTGTAGGATTTCTCATTTTACTGTGAAAATAGGTTTTAACACAAGAAGGAATAATTTCAAAAAGCCATTCCCAGTAAAAGGCCTCAGACAAGGAGCTACTGCCGTACTTTTTCTCACACCAACAGGTCTTGTGTGAGAACACTGCCATCATATAAATTCAATCAAAAGTAAATTTTCCAAAACATCTCTGAACACAATGGACAGACTAAAAGCTATGGCACTATTAATGTGAAAACAAAGGTATTAAATAAAGTGATAAAGAGAAGACTATCTCTTCTGTGACTGAACAGAACAACTTTTATGTTAAACTAAGAGAGAAATTGGCAAAGACAGCAGAAAACACAACATTAGAGAAAAAATGAATTTATTCAGAAGAGCTGCCTTCCTTCCATACCATATGTGAATTTGATTCTCTTTCCAAGGAAGTGAAAGAAAGGAGGTGAAAAGGAGTAATCTAGAAGAGGATTTTGAGTACCACATCAAATGGACAGTTATACTTTGGCAGCTGCTTTTTGGACGAGAAATCATGTTGGGCCTTTAATTATAACTCATCTGTGCACTACAAAAAATGAGGAGGGGGACGATTTAAGGAAGATGTCCCTGCTTCCAAGTAATTGTTCTATAAATTCCCATTATCTGAATTTATCGCACATTTCCGAAGATGATTTCCAAGGGATATGTTCTCTGTGCTATTTAAGGCTGATAATGCTTTATAACGCAACAGCATCCAAAATAACCAGCATGTATCATGTAAGGCAGAGCTAAATAATTCATAGTAAGAGGCAGTTTACCAATGATCAAAATGTGAGACCAATCTAGGGACTCTCTTAACCTCCTGAAGTAAAGAAAAAACTACCATGTGATATGAAGTTAAGCTTCTTGGACTCTACACCAAGAATTAGGAAGTTCTTTTCAGTGATGAACCCTACAGCCATACAGAGAAACATTTAAATAATCTGGTATTTTACATATATACTTATCGTTAATATCTACTGTGTTAAAGACAGTCATCAGCAAAGCACCATTACATTGTTTTCATTTTCTCAGAATGCCTCATTTGTTGCTAATACCACAGATATTAAGGATGCATAAGAGCTCTTATCCCAGGGATGATTCTCTTTCTCTCAGAACAGTGCAGGGATCATACCCATCTAGTGATACGTGATTCAATCTACCTTTCACTGCTGGGACAAGAGGAAGAGAAGTTATTTTTATCTGTGGAAGAGATGGCCTGACTATATGTCTTTCTTCCAGATGGGCTCTGCATTCCAGGATACGAACACTCCTAGTTTGTTCTTTCAGGTGGTGAGACAGCTTCTTGCATTGGTCCAGCTGCAATAAAAACTCTATTCAGGAATATAAAGCATTCCAAAGCTGTAAGAAAGACTATCTTGTCTAATTCCAGATAAGCTACTGTTTGAGACTCTTGGGTACCATAGCGTAAGAACTTAATTTCTCTACATCTGAAGTCTCCTAGAACACCTACCTCAACCTCCCCCTCAGTGCCACCCACAATTCTAAGCATAGCCCATTAAGATTTGCTGTGCAGTGTCTAACTTTCCACTAAAACTTAACAATGTGCGTTGATGAGTGAACCTTTAGTCTTCTTTCACACTGACAACTTGTATGGTGCTGTCTCTGGCATGGAATGGTTTGAGACATCCATCCTGGGCAAGATTTTCAAGGGTCACTCTAAAGCTGGTGTTCTGACTGGTGTGTTGATGGCATGTTCTCATCCAGTCAGGAAGCAGGTTCATGTGTAACAGTGAGCTAAGTAACACTGAGAAGTCCACTGGTTTGGTGGTCACGATGCCAATGGAATCTTGTGAGCAGTACTTATGTGTTACGCACTCCCAAAGATTGTTCCAATTCCTGTCGGCGCTGCTGGATCTGAAAGAAAAAGACACACTGTACAGTTTAGCAGATTAAATTGTTCATGGCAGGAAATAAATTTATAAGTCAGCAGTGTGGATATTTATTTCATACCTTGCAGTAGAAATATCTGCTCACAGCTTCTTGAGACCACGGCTCATGATAAAATTCAGCTCTGCGTTCTTCCTCTGGGTTTCCAACCACATCAGTCATCACCTGTGACAAAAATAAAACCAATTTCACCATAGCTCTTCTACCACATAGAGAAACTTTCAGATTTACTCAGAGTGAAAATTTATCTACATTACACATAAAAATGGTCAGAACTGTTCTCACAGCCCAAAGTAAATGGACGATGTGTGCTTACTGCCAAAACAGGATCATAAAATGATCAAATGGTTTGTGTTGCAAGAGACCTTTAAGCTCATCTCATTCCACCCCCTGCCAAGGGCAGGGGCACCTTCAGGTCAGGTGTCGAAGGTCAGGTGCTCCATGCCCTGTCCAATCTGCCTCCAGGGACAGGGCAGCGGGGCTTTGGGAACCATTCTACAAAAAGACAGAATTCTGATGACTGTGTCTCCAGCATCACAGAATCACAGGTAAATATAGTTATTGGTATATTTTGAGAAGCAGTGTGGTGGAATCTGAACTCTGATGCCAGCAGGGCAGAACATTCATAGAAAAGGCTCTTATGGGACTAGTTGTCAGTCAGGGAAAACCCTGAGCAACTATTCCATGTATTTAGCTAGAGAAGTTCCATAACACCTTTGTTTGTAAGTTCCTCAAGTCAAAGTATGCTTTATTTAAACATACTTTCAGATGCCTGTCCCCTTTGAATACAATATAAATAATAACCATACTCTTTAACAGTAGATTTTTGGAAGACTAGTCACTTAACAATATGCATTTATATAAGAAAGACACAGTAATTTTATTAAAATAATTTAATGGATTCAATAATACAATTGATTTTGAGGCATGTCAGTTAAAGGCATAAAATGTGAAACTTTATGAAGAACAAATTATTAATTTTTGCTGCTAAATAACTGAACTTCTTTACATTCCACTTCCTGCATATCTCAAAGAAAAGCTCAAGGACAGCTGATAAGATTAAATTATGAACCAACACCTAAATTGTGTTCTCATACTATAGAATGTTCCTGATGAGTTTTACATAGCTTTGAATTTACAGAACACATCAACAAAGCCCTGCATTTTGAACTTACTGTCCAGCCACAAATTGACCTACTGCTCCCATGAAACACCACTGTTCCACCGGAACCAGAATACAACCTAAACTATCTTTCCTGCATACTGTCTACTCTGGGATTGCAGTAGTCCACTCATTGTCTGTCTGCGACCAATTATCCATCCTAGATGTTTGGCTATACAGTCTGTATATGTTTGGATAAAATTCTTCCATTCTGGTTCCGCTATTCATTCTTTTTCAAACCTTAGCTCACCTTAAGATCCCTACTTTGGGACCGGAGAAGGTCTTGGATGTATCCTTTGGGATCCTTGGAGAAACTCAGCATAAAATCACGTTGTATTTTTAGCTGATTTATGGACTCAATTGTCTCATGAATCTGACAGAAAAGAAACACAGCAGGTATTCTTTAATTTCTCCCATGCTCCAGTGACCATCAGGTCAGCTCCGTTACTATCTTTGTACTCCTAGTAATGCACAAAGGTGACAATTCTACACTACAAACTTGTGCAGCCCTTCCTAGGGCTTGTTCAGTTCAAAAAGCAGCAACTTAGCTGCAATCCTGCCACTACATTTCATTTTGGTTTCACTTGTACTTCTGCAATACAAGTATGTACAGGATTCTCCTTCACTTCCTGCATTGAACTCCTGCTTGGCATGCAGAACTAAGCCATGTCACTGCAAAATGTAATAATTTCCTTCGTAGAATCACTTTGTCTGCCAAGACTGGGATCTTTCAGGAAAGGTGATACATAAATATGCAATTAAGCAGTGCCCAGTACAGGAAAGCAGTTATTCCCCTGGTTACCATCTTCATCATCATCGTCATCATCATCATCATCATCATCATCATCATCATCATCATCATCAATATCCTACTGTAATCCTTAAAATCTCTAGCAGTTTCCTGATCAAGTCCATGTCAAATGAATAGCCATGACTTCTAGACTTTTTCTTAAGAGAAAGTCTGTAAAAGTCACAATGGCTGAAAAAAGAAGAGCATGAACAATGACAAATCATGAGTATGGAAGGTTTCTAGAAAATGAATCATATCTTCAGAAATATTATGGCAGAAATACTAACTAGCAGGGAAGAATGAAGACTGAAGAGGAGTCAGGGTCCTATAATGGATAATATCATCAAGTATGAACAGATAAAGGACAGTTCATTAATCACTTGCACATAGACACACACAAAAGTAAACTTTTACTACCCTGTTCCTCTAACATCCTAGTTTGAAACAGTAAACCTATCTTGTTTAGCTTCATGTATTCATCTCTTCTGCCCAAACAGCTAAGGTGACCAAGTACGTGGGAGAAAATAATCGTCCTGTGATCTGGTTAAGCCATTGAGGCCACCAGTGTAGGTACGTTAAGAGAAGAGAGGTGCTGTCAATTTAAAATAATTCATTTTTGGGAAAATGGTGTGTCTGTGCAGAGTGAACTCCAGTGGTGTATGCTGATTTCCCAGGAGGGGACTCCATGGTAGCACAGCAATGCAATGCACAGAGGGTAACAGGAGCAGCCCATGTCCATTCACCCAGCAGTAACTTCACTGATCACAGTTTGCCCTGTGCTGTAGCAAATATTCAAAAAAGAGGTGACACAGACATGGGAAAAGGTGAGTGCGACAGGGAACAGAATAACCCTATGCACGCTGCTTGCGAGCTTATATAGGCTGGGAAACAACTGACTGAGCAGCTGCCCTGCTGAAAAGGACTGTCTGCAAGAGCCATAACAGCAAAGATGCTGCAACAGTTACCAGAATCCATTGCATTGCTGGTGCCCAGAACCCCTTTAAAATTGCATGAAGACCAGAGTTTAACATATTTGTTTGTATTAGCAGTAAACAAAGAGAACCTGGGCCTTGCTCTGAGAAGGCATTTTTGTTTATCCCTCATCAACCCAAATTAGCCATTGACACATGCCAGGACTAGCTACCAGCCCCTAGGACCTGAACCTCTAAAACAGCCTGCAAAACCAACCACTGCCTTAAGACATATATTATAATTTAAATATTTATATATCATACATGATCCTCTTCCACTAACACTTAAAACTGCTAAAATACTCCAAGTGATTTTCCTGCCATGCATGTTCCATATTTCCACCTAACACAGAGAGCTAATCTGCAGTTATGAACAAAAAACCCATGCCTGAGTATGAGATTCTCCTAGTTTTGGTTCAGCAATTTAGCAAGATATCATGACCTCTCCATAAAGAGTTAGTAATACAGTTCAGGTGGTTCTCAAGTGTCAGGGACTCAGTACACTACCTGTGAAACTATCACCTCAACAACCATGTCAGGGCTTGGATCAAATCCGAAGTGCCATTCACCCTGATGCATTTTCCACTGCATTTGGCTGAATCACCCCTTGAAAGCACATGCCCTCAACAAGTCTCATCTCACAACATTACTGTCTTTGACGCAAGACACCAAACCCACATGAAGCTACACAATGAGTACATGTACCATGGGATACTTGACTCTTGGGCTCATACCTTGTTATCCAATGCTGTTATCTCCTGTTGGTTAGCTGTTGAGAGAAGAAAACTACTCATCTGGCCCTTTAATGGGTCTTCAACTTCTACATCTATGTCATAACAGGCTGTCTTCTTCTGATCGTTGGGGTCAACACTATGGAGAATATAACACAAGATCATGAGAACTGCCATAATGAATCAGTATGAATTTTAATCCAGCCCAGAATTCACTCTTCAATAAAGCCTGTTGCAGATGCTGTGAAAAAAGATTAAGAACAGGGAATCTTTATATATTTTCATATTCGGGTATATTCTCTCTTTTTTTTTTTTGGGTCAGATTTCACAGACTTCTGAGCTGGAGCTTTTGCCCAGACCATCAAATTCAATTTCTAACATACTCCTGAGACCTGTTACGCTAAATACCAGTATCATTCTTTGGCTTGTCCTGTCCAGAACTTATATTTAATTTGCCAATGTTTAAACTTAACATTTACTTTATTGTTAGACTAAAGTTTCTTATCAAGAAAAAGGTCTTCAGTGCAGCAGTTGGTAAATCATACTTGTCACTATCACTTGCGATATAAAAATGCTGACTTTGCAACCCTACCTGTGAAATGTGCGGGTTGTGTACATCTGCAGTAGGTAGCAAAAAAATTTGGTCAGGATCTAATTGAGCTTGACAGACTTGGGGGAGTGAAAGAACTTCCAGGTATGGATTTGCATTAGGAGCGTTGTAAGTGGGTGGAGGAAGGTGATCCTTCTCTATTCTCAAGACCAATGAGGATGCACCTGGAGTACTGTGTTCAGTGCTGGGCTTCCCAGTGCAAGAAATATATGGAGCCACTGGAGAGAATTTTGGAAAGGGCCATGAAGATGATTAAGGCATTAGAGCACCTCACCATTAAGGAAAGGCTGAGATGTCTGGGACTATTCAGCCTAGAAACCAGAAAGCTGGTGGGGAGGGAACTTACCAAAACTTGAAGGGATGGTTTAAAGAATATAGAGCCAGGATCTTTTCAGTGGTACCCAGTGACAGGACAAGAGGCAGTTGGTGCAAACTGAAACACAGGAGGCTCCATCTGAACACCACGAAACACATTTTTATTGTAAGGGTGACCAAGCAATAGCACAAGTTGCATAAGACCCTCAAAGCCCATCTGCTGTTCCCCCAGCCCAGAGCCTCCCATGCTGGAGACACTCCAAAGCCATCTGGAAATGGCTGTGGCCAAGCTGCTACAGGTGGCTCTGCTTGAGCAAAGGGAGTTCATCTGACCAGATGATTTCCAGAGGTCTCTTCCAACCTCAAACATTCTGAGAATCTGTGATGCTGTGGCTGCCTGCAAGATGATCAGCAGCAGAAGGAAAGCTAAAGAAAAAACCCAGGTCCGGGTCTGGTTCCACCGCTTGTGTCCAAAGCCACAGAGAAGGCTCCACGTTGTCTTTGGCTCGGTTGCTCCTGGCTGAGTCCTGAGCCCAAGCCAGTCAGGGCAGCAGGGCTGTGCAGAGGGACCCTGACAGGCTGCAGAAACAGGATGGTACTTCAGCACGGTAAAGTTCAGCACAGGAACAGCTCTGCTCCTGGCACAGCATGACACCGTGCAGGAGGACAGGTGGGCATTGGTGGGGTAGAAAACAGGCTGGCAGGAGAGGACTTGGGGGCCCTGATGGACAGACAACAAGTGCAGAAGGAGTCTGTGGGGTAAAGCAGCCATAGCAAAGGCCAGCTGCAAAAGGGACTCTATTAGTGCAGGTGCTGCCATCAAGGCCAGGAAATAGGCTCTTCCTTGCTAGGCCACGCTGGTGAAACTGGATCTGGACTGGTGGACACAGGACCACAAAGATGTGACGCTCTGGAGCGAGGCCTGCAGAGAGGCTCAGTAGGATGGGGGCTGGAGCACAGACCTACCGAGAGAAGCTGCAAGAGCTTCTCCAGCCTGGAGAAGAAAAGAGAAAAGGAGATCGCCTGGGAGAGTGCAACAGCCATATGGACGGGTGAAGCACAGACAGGGCCAGCCTCCCCTTGGAGGTGCACGAGATTAGGGTGAGAGGCAGCTGAAACTCACCGCACTGTGGGCAATTCACTCCCTATAAGGAAGTGGTTTGCAAAAAAATCATGATAGTCAAAAAGGGGGAAGTCAGAGATAACCTGTTTGTACTAGAAGAATATCAGAGAGCTATGCTTTGCAGTCTGCTTATGTTCTTTACTAGTGTGGAAGATGTCTCGGTTCTTTGCAGAAATCCCACAGAGATTGTTATTTCTTTCACCTCTGATTTCAGGTGTGCCAGCTGCAATTAGGAGTGCAACTCCAGAAAATCTCCACTTCTAGCTTGAGCTCAGGTAACACGTGACTTCCAGCAGTTCTACATTTGATGCATTCAGTATCGTGGGGATCAGAAACCACTACAAAATCTATATTTTTAACTGCATTCTACCTGGTACTTAAAATATTTGTCAACATCAGAAACTTTTTGTTCATCTCTACTGTATGTCCACTTCAACCCCACTGTATTGTTTCTTCTGGTTTTTCAAAAGGAAGGTTGTTGGTGCCCCAAAGAGTGATTCTACAATACTATTATAATTTCTAGAACAAGTTTAGAATACTTCAAATTTTTGTCTCTGTGCATATTGTCTAGAACTAGAACGAATAATTTTGATCTATCTGATCTTCCTGCAAAAGGCAGGCCTGAGGATTTACCTGAATTAAGAGCACGTATTATTTGCAATCACTAGTGATGCAAAATTCCCTGTAGTAGTATGCTGGTTTTGGTTGGGATAGAGTTCATTTTCTCCATAGCAGATGGTATGGGGCTGCGTTGTGAATTTGTGCTGGAAATGGTGGCTCACACAGAGATGTTTTTGTTATTGCTAATAGTTGCTTACAACATGTTGAGACCTTTTTAGCTCCTCACACTGCCCATCATCGAGGAGGCTGGGAGTGCACAAGGAGCTGAGAAGTGATACAGCTGGGACAGCTGACCCCAGGGCTACTCCAAACCCTGTGGCGCCATACTGAGCAGTAAACTGGGCCAGGTGTTCACTGCTCAGGGTCTCGCTGGGCATCACTCGGTAGTGAGCAATAGTTTTCATCTGTATCACCTGTAGTGCTGGATTTCGTTCATCACCATCATCATCACCATTATCATTTGTTATACTATCTTTATCTCAACTTGTGAATTCTCTCCCTTTTACCTTTTCAACACTTCCTCCTGCCCTGCTGGAGAGAGAACGAGCGGATGGGGAGTCTGAGCATTTGCATGATCCTGTTTTAAGCTTGGTTGGACCAGGCCCTTAAGTAGCCTGGACAGACTTTGAACCTGATTTGAGTTTGGACAGGGGAGATCTCAATGACCACCAGCAATCCCTTCTACTGTAAATTATTCTGTGATGAGTCTAAAAATTACTTACTTTCTTTAAATTCAGTGACAGACATTCAGATCTATTTTAGCTTAGCCCGACACTGTAAAGACTTCACTGCAAAAGTACTGCTTGTTTCCAGGAAATGAATTCTTCCTTCTTCTACACAGTTATATCAGTACTGCTCAAGGTTGTCAGATGCTGTGTGGTGCACACGGTGTATTAGAGAATGCTGCGAGACACAAAGCTGTTCCTTTGTCACACACACCTGTTCTTTAGCCAGTACCTGACAAAAAACACTTTCTCAGTACTTTTCTGTCATCTCGCTGCCCCTGGAAACATAATCACCAGTTCCTTGTCATTTTTCTCTAAGCAATGACTATCTAACTCTGAGGAACTCAGCTTTATGGTGGTCCATCAGACAGGTCACTGAGTTGTGCCCAATGACAGTACGTATACAGCTCTCAATCTGCACAGCTGCTAAGCTGCTTTTTCATTACTCTGATATATTCAAATGGATCAAAAAGCAAATTTTATTTTGACAGCCTATGTAACATTTAAACTTCTTATTACATATATAATAAATTTAAAATAAAGAGCCCAATTTTAAGCAAATTCAGAAACATTGGCTGTCAATATTCTGTAGGAAATCAAATCAGTAACTTAAATAATAATGTTAAAACACCCAGAATCAGAGTTTTCACCCTGACCACAAAGTGACTTAGAAAAGACTGAAATATATGAACAGTAAAGTTGCGATCCCCAGAAGTTCCTTTATCACCACTCCTCCATGAAACACAGTTGTCACTTAAATAAGGCACATGCTGGAAGAGCCCTGGAGAGCTGAAAGTTGAGTTTCATCTGCTATGCCACAAAGACATCTGTTTTGACAAGGATATGAAAGTTCAGTATCTTGGTCACAATGACCTCCTCTGAATCCAGGCATTCTTTGTTGTAAATCTCTAGAGATCCCTTGACTCCTTGGCATCCTCAGGACAAGACTAACAGTCAAAGAGCTGACCCAATTCCAACAAAGCATGAATGGAATGGTCCTGCATTTGAAATCATAATGCTGTTGTACATTTTACATGATATATCAGTGATTAGAATGATTGCCATAATGTACAATACCCCATTTCAATTTCTTTTTTATCTCTTTTTGTGGGTTCAAACTTTCATTCCCCTCTCCTCAGGGAAAAAACCCAACCAACTCTCTCAGTGGTATTCTAGGAAATATTAAAGCCGTTTTTCATACTCCTAGAAAACTGGTGCTGTGCTAGTGAAAATAATTCAGAATTATACAAACTACAATGACACACAGAACGAACACAAAACAAAGTCCAAGGTATTCACCTGGGAGTTATAAGAACTGGATTCTGGTCCCTACATCTACTGCAGCTGTTTCCGTACTTTATCTAGTGAGTGTTTTGCATGTGAAAGTACTGAGCTGATCAACCAGCTTACCTGATGATGTGGTTTATCACTATTGGGTCTGGTGGCAGCAGAAGGTTAGTGAGTCTCTGAGGAATTTCAGAAAACTTTAGCCGTGGACAGTCAAAGATCTAGAACACAATAAACAACAAGTGTTGTTTGTCCAAAGCTTATCTTGCAGTTAAATGAGAAAGTAAGAAACCTGCAGATCAGAAGGAACTGAGGCAATTACAGAAGGTGATTTTGAAAGCTGTAATTCAGGTTCCTTGCACAGATTAAATTTTCGGTCACTTCTGTCCCTGTACTTTCATCTGGGCTTGCAGACATATCCATCAGGTCGTGACAATTTCAGGTGTCTCCCTTTTGGTTTAGCAGCTGGAGGGAACAGGACACTTTACTGGGACATCAGGATCAACTGTATCAATGATGTGGGAGAAGCAAATACTCCCCCTCTTACTGAGGGTTTACAGCAGCATATTGTAAAGAAAATGACTGAATTTTTTTACAAGAGAAAACATGAAAACAGTTTGCCTCTTTTCCCACAAGGAATGTTTCCCGCAATATTTCATGCTAAAGAAAAAGACAAGAAAACATTTCTGGATTATAAAACCATTTGTAATTTGTGGGGGTTTTAGGATTATGGAAAAATAAAGTCAATGTGATATTATTTATTTTTAACCAAAGCCTGAACAGCCTCTTGGGAGGGATTCACCCCTTTCCAAACAATGGTTCATGGTTACTTTCTCTTTACTATGGTCCAGAATCACAGACTCACAGAATATGCTGGGTGGGAAGGGACTCACCGGTCATTGAGTTCAACTCCTGGCTCTACACAGGACAAACCCAAAAAATCACACAATGAATTTCTACTGAATTCCGGGAGAAAAAAAAAACATCTTCTGGAAAGAGTTAAAAGCCATAGAGTTTGGAAATTTTCTGTGAGCAACTGCAGTGCATTGCCATGAATATAGAAACACTCTTTACACCTGGAGTTTTCAGAAATATAATTATTATAGTCTTTGTTTCCTACTGAGACTTTTAATGCTCTGAACAGGCAAACAGACTTTTCTCTAAAGATATTCCATTTAAGCTGTCCTTAAAAAATCCCAAACCTGAACTTCCTATATATTAACATTTGCCTTAAAATATTCTCTTATTTGGAGGCAATTTGTTGACATGTTCAGGCCTATGCAAATGCCTCTTAGGGAAACTATTTTCATCTGACAGAAGAGATCCACTACTCATGGTATTGTATCTAGAAACAACCTTTGCAGCTCCAGAGACAAAGGATGCAGGCAGGGTTGAAAATAAAGGACTCTCAGTTTGTAGAATAGACATACAAAGTCAGATGCTCTAGGTCCTCAGAAAGGGTATCTTTTGAAATTGACAGTTTTGTCAAGTGAGTGAATTTGGCAGCAGAAATACCTAGGAGTCAGGTCTAGGAACCATTTGCAAGGTTCTATTGCTTTTGAAATACCTTTGAATCCTTTTTCTTGCTTTTGCTTGTAACACAGTCTGTGTGCTACAATCTCCCTGCTGATGTAAACAATGTTTTTAAAACATAAAAGGATCCATCTTCATCAGTTCTAAAATCTGTGTTGGACTCGTCTTCATCCAGGAATTGAGCCAGCTAGTTTCTGAAGAACAAGGAAGTAACAAAACCTGCTGAGTCGGTAGATCACTCCTTATTTGAGTTCTGATTTCTGACACTTGATAGAGATGACTGTGGAATTCCCATGCAAAATCGCTTCACACCAAGCTCCATCCCATCTGCTGTCACCACTGGCTCAACACTCAATGTCAAAGTCCTGGCATGGATGCATGCCCGAGTGACAAGAGCTTTAAGAAGGGAAAAGGGATCAAGGACACACATTAGTGGGAGGAGGATGGGAGGCTGGAAACTAAAGGTGGGTGGAATTTCCCTAAAGCTTCTCACATTCCTGTCTAACCGGAGTTAGTGGTCAAAACTAAGTAAGGCTCTGAAAGCCTCTCTGGCTACAGTGATCCTGGTGGGTCAGGTAATTCATTCAGTAATAATTTTTTAGTCTGTACTGTTTTGTGCCTTTAGACATAACCACAATACAGCAGTTCAGGATTCAGAAAAGCTGGCATACCAAATAAGACCAGTATCACAAGTGGAATGGCAGAGGCACTGGCACATTATATACTGCTCCCCTGAGTGATACACACACTTTTTCTTCCAGGAGTTACGTGGCTAAAATTACAGAATCTACAGAAATATCAAACTGGAAGGCATTACTAACCCAATTCCTTTGGCCTCCATCTCTCAACCTGAGAGTACTAGAGTGAAAAACAAAAAAAAACCCTCATAATGAAATATTTCATTTATTGTAAGAGGTTTCAGATTCCTAAGCAGTAGCATCAGTTTTCAAAGCAAGATCAGCTAATTAGGACAATTTTGCCAGAGACCTAAGGAAAACAGAAATACTCAAAACAATCTCATTTATGATTTAAATCTGTGCAAGCACTGCATTCTTATGAAACTATTCCAGATTAGCCAGCTCTTACAGGGTGTGAGACTCAGTCTTCTAGAAAAGCAATTAGCTACTTCCCAACTCTCTCACTTGACTCATCTTCTGAGGATGAGAAGACAATTATCAGGTGTCATAGCATTCCTGCAGAGTTCTAAGACAAAGGAGACCTAAGAACAGATAAGTTTCTAATGAGATGCATGAGGAGAAGACAGCTTCAACAAGTTCTTATTTTAGCAAACTTCTTAAACGGAAAGTTAAAATAAATAAAAGTGATAAGGCATTCCTGCTTAGTAAAAACAAGATACGTACATCTGTACAGGGTCACACAAAGGATCTGCTGCAGACCTACCCTACTATCCTGCCCTTGGTAGTGGCCAAAAGTGAATACTAAAGGAAAAATGTAAGAACAGGAGAAGCATATACTGATTCTTCCCAAAAAAACCTCCCCCAAACTTCCACAGCTTTGCATTTAAAACAGCCCAAGATTTTTCATCCATTGGTTTGTCACTTTTGGAACCTATATACACTTCTAGTATTTGCAAGGTTCTATTGCAAGGAGTTTTGAAGTTGAAATATGCTTGAGTCCGTTTATTTTCAATTTGCTACATGCCAATTTTAGTTGATGGACTGTAATTATTCACCAAAATATTAAAAATTACTGCTTTTCCACCTTTTTCTTTCTGTTTATTATTTTTCAAATGTTTTTCACCTCCCCTTCCCCATCTCCTCTTTGGGCTGGCAGAAACAAAACTCAGACTGAATTGGCTGTAGATAAATAAATAATGTAAATAAAATCCTCTAATCAAGAGAACAAACAGAATTTTAATTTTGTCAAAAATTCATACGTGGTTTTAATATGGAGTTTTCGCTATTTGTGAAAAAGACTGTATGTTGTAATTCTCAAAAAACCAAAACCCAAACAAACAAGCGAGTAACTATATAATCCTGATCACTGTGGATCTATATCCCTAAAAATAGCATACCCATGAGTCTCACAATTATTTTGTTGCATTTTGTATTTTCAAATGTTCAAAGCTGTCTTTAGGTTTACTTCAAGCATTGGCTACTTTGAACTGTTGTAGGACAAATTAATAACAGAAAATAAAAACTTAAAAAGAAAACCAGGTCACAAGTTTCATCACAACATTTACTTTCATTGCTTGCTAAAACACTACTTATTCATTGTAACTGCCAGTACTTTCTTACATAGAAGTATGTCACAAACCCTACTTTCAATTACTTTCACAATAAGTCATGTAAGCCTGAAAAGCAAAGCCAGGTAAGACAGTGATAGCTCAGTTAACATTACCTTTCAAAAAAGACCCCCATAATCATATTTACAGAAAGGGCAGAAATGCTTTTAAGTGGCCTTCTTGGTTAATTCTAGAGGTCATTGTGAAAGACAAAAAGTCTTAACATGCTACTTTCAAAATATCATGTAGATCATTAAGGGTATTTCAGTATCTGAAGAACATTTAAAAAAATACAGTTTTTTAAATTGTATCTTCCATGTCTCCTTCCTTCATAAACAGGGAAAGAGAACGGAAAAAGATAGGTCTACATATGATTTGATAATGAGATTCAGCAGATTATTTAATGTTTTTTAGTATAAAATGATACAATGGAGGAAAAAACACCATTCAGTCATTACAGAAGTCCTCCTTCCTGGAAAGGCTACAACTCTTGTAGGAGTTCTGAACCACCAGATGCAGGGGGTTTTGACAACACTGGTACATGGAGAGGGTGTTAATTGTATTAGTTGTAGTGCCTGCTGAAAGCCAATTTGGTACTGAGGATACCGCAAATCATTAAGGGAAAATAAAAATCAGTCATTTTCATTCATCCCAAATTTGTGGCTGGCTGGCTGTTACAGTTTGCTTCTAAAGAGCTGCTGTGTCCAAAAAAGAGTTACCTGCTGGAAGTACTTGTCGCAGTTAATGTATTCCTTATCGTGGGAGTCTTGCAGCTTGTTTGTTTTGATGTACTGCCAGAGAGCCTGGATGATGGCTGAGCGTGTCTGCGTGTGGATCCCCAGCAGACGGGCCAGCCGCGGGTCCAGCTTAAACTGGGGAGGCTGCAACAGAAAGCCAAGGAGGTGGCAATACAGAGGAAAGCAGACAGATACACAAGTCTGAAGTTTCAGTGTTCATTCTCAGGGGACTCTGTTCCTAAGGAGAAGCATCCCATTCAGCGGCAGAGACTGCAAAAATACAAGTTTGTATTTTTGTAGCCCACCACTGATGTTCTGGAAGAGGAACATTGTACCTGCACACAGACTACATGTAGTGCATGCTTTAAATAATAAAAACTTGCACAAAGACTCAGAAAGAGTTTTCCCTTTCAACACTGATGCAAAATTTGACTTTTGGGAATGGGAGAAGAAAAAGAACAGCCCTTCCTCTGAACTACTGGAAATTAACCACAGAGAATGGGAGAAGGAAGGCAGGATACACTTCCACAGTTGCTAATAACTGCTGTCTCACATCAACACACTGTCTTGGAACTGTTTGTTCAGTCATGTTCCCACCATTCTGGTCCACACCAAAACACTTATCCAACCACAACCAGTCAATGGATTTTATTTCTCTTCCTGATCTCAGTGATACAATTCAACTTTCCCATTCTTCATCTCTTGTAACATGAATTCCTTGGACAATTTGGAATTTGATGCTTCTTCAAGTGTGTATTTATACTCAGGTTTAGTATTCACCACATTATTAAGCAGGGATTACTCTGATGGGTAGCAGGTCAGCCAAAACTAGCTTTATAACAGATCAAGATCTAAGGATAAAAGAACACCTATTTTAAAGCATAAATTTATAATAATGGTGAGCATAAAAAACACATTATATTGTCATAATAATAAAACTTCTTGCTGCCTATATCAGTATTAGCCCTTATGCTCCCTAAAATTAATAAAATTTTCTCTCTGTTAACATAAAATTGAGTGTCTACATCCTGAATAGATGCTATTTGCCTGAGGCAACAGAAGGTGGCAGAGAACAAGTTCGTAAAGTTATACCACCAAAATGCATTTGAGCCTGAACTGTCATTGAAAAGCGGGATCCCACCTACTCAGAGCAGTGCATTCTCAACAGTTTTCTTAAGACAGCAACATTTCTTTCAGGTATGGTTTCAGTCATATTAGTGAGCTCCACAACTGCAGTATCCATCGTTTGTGCCAAGGTAAGGCTGTCACAGCTACACAGTCAGTTTAGGTACCACTAGCAAAAGCTACTTCTCTGAATTTTTTTAAAGAACCACACATGTAATTTGTGTGCAACTTATCTGACTATTCTCTAAGAAACTAGAGGAGGAAATGCGTATTTTTTCTGCAGGTGGACAATAAAAATACTAATTATCATAATGCCAAGATCAGTATTTTGCTAGACTATATTAGAAACTGAATTTGTCCCCTTTAAATTTTAAATAATCATTCTAACTTCAATGGACCATGTGGCATTGCAAGTACAAATATATCGGGTTTTGAGGTGTGTGACAAGATGAATTTGTTTGGTTGCACTAGGTCCCAGTGGCTGTAAGTTCCAGGCTAAAAGCAGTGCACTGACCTGGTAGTCCAACATGAGAAGTAATGTGCATCGCACGCTGACATCCCCGGGTCTCTTCACCTGGAACCCATCTGTTTCCTGGGTTGTAGGAGTTCTGTGCCACTAACAAAGGGAAAACCAAAGTTGTTGGTCTTTTTTTCACTGTTGCCCATGGAGGTGCATCTTGCACAATACCATGCCAGAATCAGACAAGTACAAGCTTTCAGAAGATATGGCAATCTAAAAAAGAAACCCGACAACAACAAAACCAAACCACAACACTCCCCCAGTCATTTCAATTCAGCTTTAGTGCAGAATTTGCTCTGCTGTTAACATACTTTACTTATTAGGAGAAATGTGCACAATATTTTCATGTTTTCATACATTCTGTTATAAGATGTGCACTGCATCACTAACACATCTATGTTTTTAGAGAAGATTCCTTTGGCAAATATTCATAAGAAGCACGGAATTCTGAAAACTTCGAAAATACCTTAAATGCCATAATGAATGCAAGGTCCCTTAAACAAGGGAGGCAACAGCACCAGGTGTTTATGTGTACCAGTAACTGGTTTGTGTGCAAAGGGTGCACAGCCTTCTCACCTCCACAAGATGATTGTCAGGTCCATAAAGATCTTTGTCCAGTTCAATAACCAAACTCTTAAAAAAAGACGAAAACTTCCGTTTCTGTTTGCTGAGCTGTACAAGCAGAAGAACCAGATATGTATAAGGCTGCATTTATTAGCTTGTGTCCTAGACTTTCTTCTCAGTCTTTCTGTCTTGAACATTAAATCCCATGTAAACCACAAGTGTGATCTAATTGAGTTCTCCCTCTGACAAACACAGGGTAAGATGCAAAAATCTCAACAGTAGTGGCAAAGTGCACAGTTTAGGGAAGATTTCCTTGACTCAATGTTATTGAAAAGGACTGGCTCGTAAGGTGAAAATTGCATGAGGAAGATCCAGAGAACGGCCATAAAGATTATCTTAGGACTGAAGCACCTCTCCTGTGAGGACAGGCTGAGAGAGCTGGGGTTGTTTAGCCAAGAGAAACACAGTTCCAGAGAGTATTTAAAGGGGGCTTGTAAGAAAGATCGAGGGAGATTTTTTACCAACAACTGCAGTGACAGGATGAGGGGCAATGATTTTAATGAAAGACTGTAGCCTTGGACTGGTCTTAAGAAAGACATTTTTCACCCAGAGGGTGGTGAGGCCTTGGCACAGGTTGCCCCCAAAAGCTGTGGCAGACTTATCCCTCAAAGTGTTCCAGGCCAGGTTGCATGAGGCTTTGAGTAACACAGGCTAATGGAAGGCGTTCCTGTCCAGGGCAGTGGCATGGAATGAGACGGACTTGAAGATCCCTTCCAACCCAAACCATTCTATGATCCTAAGTTCTCTTTCTATGATCTTGTCATCTCTCTTTATAACAGCCTGGGGTTTATTTGATGAATGCTAATTTCTTGGTCTGGTTTATCAGACTACAGTAAATTTACAAACTGCTCATACACTACGAAAAACTAATGCCTTTTAGTTTTTAATTTTCATTTAATTATCAGTATTTGTTGTTTACTGCACAGGTCATACTATCTATACTTAAAATAGAATGTCTATGATTACCTACTCTAACTCTCCACAGAATACAGGCCACAGGAT